>NW_026606807.1:40000-190306 GCF_029890125.1 Rhinichthys klamathensis goyatoka
AGAAAGATAGAGTAGTTAGAAAGAAAGAAAGATAGATTAGTTAGAAAGAAAGATAGATAAGTTAGAATGAAAGATAGATAGATTAGTTAGAAAGAAAGATAGATTAGTTAGAAAGAAAAAAATAGATTAGTTAGAAAGAAAGAAAGATAGATTTGTTAGAATGAAAGAAAGATAGATTAGTTAGAAAGAAAGAAAGAAAGATAGATAGATAATTTGGAAAGAAAGAAAGATAGATTAGTTAGAAAGAAAGAAAAAATATAGATTAGTTAGAAAAAAAAGATTAGTTAGAAAGAAAGATAGATAGATTAGTTAGAAAGAAAGATTAGTTAGAAAGAAAAAAGATAGATTAGTTAGATAGAAAGAAAGATAGATAGATTACTTAGAAAGAAAGAAAGATAGATTACTTAGAAAGAAAGAAAGATAGATTAGTTAAAAAGATTAAAGATAGATTAGTTAGAAAGAAAGATAGATAGATCAGTTAGAAAGAGATAGATTAGATAGAAAGAAAGAAAGAAAGATAGATTAGTTAGAAAGAAAGAAATATAGATAGATAGATAGATAGATAGATAGATAGATAGATAGATAGATAGATAGATAGATAGATAGATAGATAGATAGATAGATAGATAGATAGATAAGTTCATTAGTACATATAGAATGGTAGTTTAATTGAGTCTAGGGCTTCAGGGAGTTTAGATTTGAGTTTTTATGTTGTGCACTACTGGGCCACCGTAGTCTTGGCTCAATTTGAACTGTTGCAATGAAAGTCAATGGGATTTTTATGATTTTTAATATTAATTTTTAAGAAATCTGAAAGTCAAATCAGTCTGAAAAGATATAGCACACTAAGTCAGAACAGTCTGAAGGTCTGACCCGAGTTTGGAGTTTGTAGAGTTAAAACTCTAGGAGGAGTAGCAGTCAGAAAATTTTGGGTCAGAAGAATAAGAAGAAGAATAATAACTAGAAAAAAAGTTTGATGAGACAAACTTTAAGTTGGCTTGAGAAAGCCGGACCAGAGAGTTTGAAGAAGTTTAAAGTAGTTTGAAGTCGGATAGATGGATTAGTTAGAAAAGAAAAGAAAGATTAGTTAGATAGACAGAAGGATTGGTTTCACTGAAAGAAAGATTAGTTAGAAAGAAAGAAAGATTAGTTAGAAAGAAAGAAAGAAAGATTAGTTTAAAAAAGAGATAAAGAAAGAAAGATAAGTTAGAAAGAAAGAAAGAAAGAAAGAAAGAAAGAAAGAAAGAAAGAAAGAAAGAAAGAAAGAAAGAAAGAAAGAAGAAATATTAGTTAGAAAGAAAGAAAGAAGAAAGATTAGCTAGAAAGAAAAAAAGAAAGAAGAAAGAATAGTTAGAAAGAAAGAAAGAAATATTAGAAAGAAAGAAAGATTAGTTAGAAAGAAAGAAAGAAAGAAGAAAGATTAGCTAGAAAGAAAGAAAGAAAGAAGAAAGAATAATTAGCAAGAAAGAAAGAAAGATTAGTTAGAAAGAAAGAAAGAAAGAAAGAAAGAAAGAAAGAAAGAAGAAAGATTAGTTAGAAAGAAAGAAAGAAAGAAAGAAAGAAAGAAAGAAGAAAGATTAGTTAGAGAGAAAGAAAGAAAGATTAGTTAGAAAGAAAGAAAAAAGAAAGATTAGTTAGAAAGAAAGAAAAAAGAAAGAAAGAAAGAAGAAAGATTAGTTAGATAGACAGAAAGATTGGTTTCACTGAAAGAAAGATTAGTTAGAAAGAAAGAAAGAAAGATTAGTTAGAAAGAAAGATTAGTTAGAAAGAAAGAAAGAAAGAAAAAAGATTAGTTAGAAAGAAAGAAAGAAAGAAGAAAGATTAGTTAGAAAGAAAGAAAGAAAGAAAGAAAGAAAGAAAGAAAGAAAGAAAGAAAGAAAGAAGAAAGATTAGTTAGAAAGAAAGAAAGAAAGAATGAAAGAAGAAAGATTAGTTAGAAAGAAAGAAAGAAGAAAGATTAGCTAGAAAGAAAGAAAGAAAGAAAGAAGAAAGAATAGTTAGCAAGAAAGAAAGAAAGATTAGTTAGAAAGAAAGAAAGAAAGATTAGTTAGAAAGAAAGAAAAAAAGAAAGATTAGTTAGAAAGAAAGAAAAAAGAAAGATTAGTTAGAAAGAAAGAAAGAAAGAAAGAAGAAAGATTAGTTAGAAAGAAAGAAAGAAAGAAAGAAAGAAAGAAAGAAAGAAGAAAGAATAGTTAGAAAGAAAGAAAGAAAGAAAGAAAGAAAGAAAGAAAGAAAGAAAGAAAGAAAGAAAGAAAGAAAGAAAGAAAGAAAGAAAGAAGAAAGATTAGTTAGAAAGAAAGAAAGAAGAAAGATTAGCTAGAAAGAAAGAAAGAAAGAAAGAAAGAAGAAAGAATAGTTAGCAAGAAAGAAAGAAAGATTAGTTAGAAAGAAAGAAAGATTAGTTAGAAAGAAAGAAAAAAGAAAGATTAGTTAGAAAGAAAGAAAGAAAGAAAGAAGAAAGATTAGTTAGATAGACAGAAAGATTGGTTTCACTGAAAGAAAGATTAGTTAGAAAGAAAGATTAGTTAGAAAGAAAGAAAGAAAGAAAGAAAGAAAGAAAGATTAGTTTAAAAAGAGATAAAGAAAGGAAGATTAGTTAGAAAGAAAGAAAGATTAGTTAGAAAGAAAGAAAGATTAGTTAGAAAGAAAGAAAGAAAGATTAGTTTAAAAAGAGATAAAGAAAGAAAGAAAGAAAGAAAGAAAGAAAGAAAGAAAGAAAGAAAGAAAGAAAGAAAGAAGAAAGATTAGTTAGAAAGAAAGAAAGAAAGAAAGAAGAAAGATTAGTTAGAAAGAAAGAAAGAAAGAAGAAAGATTAGTTAGAAAGAAAGAAAGAAAGAAAGAAAGAAGAAAGATTAGTTAGAAAGAAAGAAAGAAAGAAGAAATATTAGTTAGAAAGAAAGAAAGAAAGAAGAAAGATTAGTTAGAAAGAAAGAAAGAAAGAAAGAAAGAAAGAAGAAAGATTAGTTAGAAAGAAAGAAAGAAAGAAGAAAGATTAGTTAGAAAGAAAGAAAGATTAGTTAGAAAGAAAGAAAGAAAGATTAGTTTAAAAAGAGATAAAGAAAGAAAGAAAGAAAGAAAGAAAGAAAGAAAGAAAGAAGAAAGATTAGTTAGAAAGAAAGAAAGAAAGAAAGAAGAAAGATTAGTTAGAAAGAAAGAAAGAAAGAAGAAAGATTAGTTAGAAAGAAAGAAAGAAAGAAAGAAAGAAAGAAAGAAAGAAAGAAGAAAGATTAGTTAGAAAGAAAGAAAGAAAGAAGAAATATTAGTTAGAAAGAAAGAAAGAAAGAAAGAAAGAAAGAAGAAATATTAGTTAGAAAGAAAGAAAGAAAGAAAGAAGAAATATTAGTTAGAAAGAAAGAAAGAAAGAAAGAAGAAAGAAAGAAAGAAAGAAAGAAGAAATATTAGTTAGAAAGAAAGAAAGAAAGAAAGAAGAAAGATTAGTTAGAAAGAAAGAAAGAAAGAAAGAAAGAAAGAAAGAAAGAAAGAAAGAAAAAAAAGAAAGAAAGAAAGAAAGAAAGAAAGAAAGAAGAAAGATTAGTTAGAAAGAAAGAAAGAAAGAAAGAAAGAAAGAAAGAAGAAAGATTAGTTAGAAAGAAAGAAAGAAAGAAAGAAAGAAAGAAAGAAAGAAAGAAAGAAAGAAAGAAAGAAAGAAAGAAGAAAGATTAGCTAGAAAGAAAGAAAGAAAGAAAGAAAGAAGAAAAATTAGTTAGAAAGAAAGAAGAAAGATTAGTTAGAAAGAAAAAAGAAAGAAAGAAAGAAGAAAGATTAGTTAGAAAGAAAGAAAGAAAGAAAGAAAGAAAGAAAGAAAGAAAGAAAGAAAGAAAGAAGAAATATCAGTTAGAAAGAAAGAAAGAAAGATTAGTTAGAAAGAAAGAAAGAAAGAAAGAAAGAAGAAATATTAGTTAGAAAGAAAGAAAGAAAGAAAGAAAGAAAGAAAGAAAGAAGAAAGATTAGTTAGAAAGAAAGAAAGAAAGAAAGAAAGAAAGAAAGAAAGAAAGAAAGAAAGAAAGAAAGAAAGAAAGAAAGAAAGAAGAAAGATTAGCTAGAAAGAAAGAAAGAAAGAAAGAAAGAAGAAAGATTAGTTAGAAAGAAAGAAAGAAAGAAAGAAAGAAAGAAAGAAAGAAAGAAAGAAAGAAAGAAAGAAAGAAAGAAGAAAGATTAGTTAGAAAGAAAGAAAGAAAGAAAGAAAGAAAGAAAGAAAGAAAGAAAGAAAGAAAGAAGAAATATTAGTTAGAAAGAAAGAAAGAAAGAATAAATATTAGTTAGAAAGAAAAAAGAAAGAAATAGATAGATAGATAGATAGATAGATAGATAGATAGAGATAGATAGATAGATAGATAGATAGAGATAGATAGATAGATAGATAGATAGATAGATAGATAGATAGATAGATAGATAGATAGATAGATAGATAGATAGATAGATAGATAGTTAGAAAGAGATAGATAGATTTGACTTGGCAGTGATAGTGCTTATGTAACTGTAGGAATGACAGAAAGGTGCTAAAGTTTTTAATTATTTTTATTAAGAAATAAAAGCTGTTTCACAGTGTTGGAGCTCAGCCTATTTCTCCTCTTAGACAGTTCTTCCCCAGCCTTCGAGAACACTCTTTCACGTGTACAGAGGAGGCCGGGGTACAAAGAAACTGTAATGCCAATGTATGTAGATGGGGGTTCTCCAGTATTCAAGTGGATCTTCAGCTCTTTGTATGTTTGTCTCTGAAAGGTATTTATCGAATTCTATGATTGCATCAGAAGTGGCATTTGAGCTTTGTTTGTGCTGGTCTACAGCACTGTCCAACAGAAGACAAAGCTTTCCACCTCAGAAGTGTGAGGAGAAAAAAAATGATTGGGAGTGACTGTACATGTACATTGACTGAATATAAGACACATCAACGGTCAACAATTATAAAATACAATAATTAAAAATAAAATAATAATAAATACATACTTGAGCTTGGTGTGGGCTGTTGGGTTGATGATGGTGCTTCTGTTGACTGAGTGCTTGATGATATGGATGGTCTTTCATCTTCGGCCCTGATGACATCACCACATTCTGCTTTTAGCCGTTTGACAGCCTCTGTCATTTTAGGTTGGTTAAAGGCACACCGCGGAACTTTTGGCCACTAGTGGCGCTCGACCTGTAACTTTCACGTCTAGCGTCCCTAGAGGCCACAAGCGCCGCAGCACTGTCGCAAAAGTCAACAAACAGTCAACCGGTCAGCCTCCCGTGTCTTTAGACTGTGTGTGCTTGTAGTGTTTGAGGCGGGCAGCCTTGCCGCGCTCGATTCCCTTATAGCAGTCTGCTGAGAGAGAGCGAGCGGGGCGAGCCTTATACTGTCTATGGGGGAGCCCCGTGGGGCTTAGTGCTAACATGTCTGTGAGTGAATGTGGGCGCGGGACGGCGGGCACATTTACTGCACTAAAAACACCGTCGGCCTGAGCTGACTATAACTTATGTGTGTTGGTTTCGTTTTACAGAAACCGTGGGACATGTGTGTAGTGTTTGTGGGCACGTTCACTACATTTAATGTACATTTGACATGAGTCGACTTTATTTGTGCGAGCCCTGCACTGTGGCGGGCTGTGTTTGTGTGTAGAAATGAACAATGGGCTGTGGGCATTTTATTACACTCATAACACCATCGGCTGTGGCCGGAATACCAGAAAATACTACACTACTTATATGATTTATCTGGGTCACCTTGGAAACGGCATTTGTGTGCAGGCAAGCGTCAGCATCGGTCGGACACCCCTCCTCCTCCTGTAGCTCACGCCAGCGAGCGAACGCTGGACCAATGGTGATCCTCGTCCTGGCTTTTCATTTGTCACTATGCCTTTTTCTTTTTTTTAGTGTCCTCTGACAAAACCTTTGCCTTCTTCCTTGTAGCTGTTGGTTCGGCCATGACGAAAACATACAGACGGCAATCAAACGCGAGTTGAGCTCTCACGTCAGAATCTGAGGAAGTTGTGGGTGGTGGGGGAAGTGACGTATGCCGTAAAGCGGTTGAATTTTGTAGTTCTTTTTGTGCTCGGGTTCCTACCCGAAACCCGAAGTTACATAGTGCTAGGAAAAACGATACAGACACCTTCAGGCTACGGCAGACGTGTCATTCAACCTATTGTAAGTCGATGTACCATCTCAATGGGTTTTTGTAATATATTATAAAGGTTGAAAAGTTCCACAGTGTGCCTTTAAGGAAACCCAACTTTTTTGGGTTTCCTTAACCTTGGGTCCAGCAGAGTTGCCATGGTCATTATGCTGAGCGACTCCATACTCCAGATATGTTCCCTCGGACGCCTGATGAGGCTTTCAGTTCGTTCCTTTGTGATTTCCATGGTTAACCCTCTGATGCCCGCGCGATAGTCTCGCTTTTTTTCTTATCAGTGCAAAAGAAACTCAAAATACTCTGTTGATTTTGATCTTACATATTAAGTGTTGTACATCATTAGATCCTGATAAGTGTCTATTTTTTTTGTGGATACTCACAATAAAAACAAAGTGTTGTGCTTTTCGCCAAATAAAGAAAAACAAACATGATGCGCGTTCTGCCTTCTCTCTGTCAGTTAAAAAGAAGACCGTCCGAATGTTTGTGCCATGTTTCGACTATACTTAAAAAGTCAAGTTTTTCTTCCAGAATGATGTCAGATAAAGCCACCGCTTTATTGTTGACAGAGCGAGCATTAAAACACGCAGACTTCAACAGGCACTGAGACTCCGAAACCTCCCGCAAATGCTCTTTGTATGTTAGCACGGTCAAGTTGTTATGGTTAATCCAAGCAAGTTTACAAACAGGCTTTCAGGGTTTATGAAGAAACACAGGGCAGGGAATAGCATCAGCATCAGATGAGGAACATATAACACTGCGCCTTGAGGAACGATGTAAGTAGCGCTTATGCCGAAGTATTCCAGCATCATCACAGTTAGCATAGGTGTCATGTGCTAAATAAATGTTCTGTTTCAATTTCAACAGTCGGCAAACAGTGTACCTTAGTGCCATACGGGAAGAATCCACACTAATAGCAGCCTCGCAGAAGTGTAGGTCCAGAGGAGGGCACCAGGAAAGTTTGTTCCAGCAACAGACGTTTAAAATTAGCAACAATAGGCCAACAGGTGAAACTAGAACGCACATCGTAATTCAGTAGTTCGAAAAGGTTTTTCAATCTTCAAACTTCTTCAAGCTTCAAATGCTCCAAGACCATTGTCTAATATTTAGAAGGAAAAAAGAAAAGGAAAAGAGAAAAACAAACAAAACGGGAGAGAGGAGTGGCAGCCAAGACGCGCCAGCGTTCCCCCAGTCCCTAGAGCCAGAGCTTCCAAGGTAATTATTACATTACACATGTACATATATACTATATATTTAGATTTGTATAGTTAATAAATACATATGTTATGCATTATGAAATTAAAATAAAAAATGTATAAGGAAACTCTGTCTTAGTTTTGTCTGTTGATCAGAGTTATGAATACATAAGAGAGTGTGAAATCCATAGTTTTTACAAAAGTATATGTACAATATTTACAGGTGACAAACCTCAGCACATTAAAGGGATAGTTCACCCAAAAATGAAAATTCTGTTAGTATTTACTCACCCTCACGTTGTTCCAACCTCATAAGACCTTCGTCGAATTGAACAAAGGTCTTACGGGGTTGAACAACATGAGGGTGAGTAAATACTGACAGAATTTTCATTTTTGGGTGAACTATCCCTTTAACAAGAATAAGGGTTTTTAGACTCAGTGGCTCCATGCCTTGACAAGTGGTCCACATTGGTAGTTCACAAGCAAACATGCCACTGTAAACAGTTGGTTTATGCTACCAGAAATGGACAAGGGGATGACTGCGTCAAACAACTTGTGCTCCTTCACTCGACGGATAAGACGTTCAACGTGTACCCCTGAGCCTGGCCACAGACTGAGTGTGTGTCACTTCATGAGGTAGCATTTGTTTTCCCTTGGTCAGGAAAACAGGCCGGTCCACCATGATGGCCATGTCAGGGGTAAGAAGGTTAATGATCCCTGACTGTTTGAACAACTCCCGGTCACTAATAGACCCTGCGTAGAGTCCAGACACAAATGTTATTGCACCATGAGGTGCCATTCCTATTAAAGCCTTGAATGTGCAGTGAGACTTATAGTTTGAAAAAACCTCACTTTGTAATAGCAAAGAGGAAGGTGTTTGACAGCGGATCTCAGTACAATCCTGGATAACCTGTGTGTCTCGGAAAAGATGAAATTCCTCTGGCAGATGGGCTCATACTCTCTCTTTCGGCATCCAAATGCACACTGACCCCAGGACAAAGTACAGGAAGTTGGCCCAGGTTGTTATGATGCGGCTCACAGTGGCCTGATGTACATGGAAGCGATGACCAAGGTCCTTTTGCTTGAGGCCCAAAGCAAGATGCATCATGAACAGGAAGAACTCATCTATTGCAGGAAGTGCCCGAGTGTTTCCAGCCTCCTTGGTGACTTTGGAGTTGGTGACACGAATCATTCTGTGCGTTGCCGGTTCAATCAGTTCCCAGAAGGCCATCAGGTGGTTATAGGTTGCAAATCTGTCAAGAAAGAAAAGTGCATTGGTTTTCACATGGCATAAAATACTTACACATAGCTTTATAGTATAGTATAGTATAGTATAGTATAGTATAGTATAGTATAGTATAATGATTTCCAGTTAGGAAATAAGAATGCTGAACTACAAGTAACTGATACAACAATCTTGTAATACAACATGAGGCATGAAAATTATGGAATTCGGTATGTATGATTAAACTGCTATTCATACTTATAATTATGTTAGCCTATGTTGTTGTTATTATTTTGGTCGGTGTAGCCTACTTTTACTGCAGCTAGCTTATACAACTCCAATAATATTTAATAACAACGTGGACTAGTGTCTTCAGGACAATGGCAGCGCTATTACAAATGCTTATCACAGGCAATATAATTTTACCTTGTATAAAAGCGTATGTCCTCATCGGACCCAGTAAATCTCTGGAGACCAAAGCAAAGTACTGTATGATCTTGGTCTGGTCCAACTGCTTCCGTAGATCTTCTATCTCCCTTGTCAACTCCTCATTTTCATGTAATACCATGTCCACAGCTGCAGCTTCGGGAACTGAACAATAAAAGTCACGCCTACTTTAAGACAACTTTACATCAATGGTATTGATTTTCTGAATTACAAATGTAACAACAAGTTTATAAGGAATTGTTTACTTAACTGCCAAACTAGTTCTCTCAAAACAGATTATATTCTAAAAGACTTTGAAAAGGAGATAATAAAAAAGATTAGATGTAAATACTTAAAATTCCCAGTCCCGCCAAAGGTGAAAGAAATGCAATTCAAAATTATAAATAGGATTTATCCAACCAAAATATTTATTAAAACAGAGATTTAAAATGGATGTAGGAAACTGTAACTTCTGTGAAATTGAACCCGAAGATTTGAATCATCTGTTCTGTTTGTGTGAAGTTGTTAAAAGGTTTTGGCTGGACCTTCAACAATTGTTCGTCTCCAAAGGATTTCAGATGATGAATCTAACTATTAATGATATAAAATTTGTTTTTTTTCGTAATGATCACAATGATTTTGGCATTAACAGTGTAATTTTGTTAAGTAAACATTTCATTCATAAATGTCGTTTTTACAAGACAATTCCTAACATTACTCATTGGAGAAATGAGTTGAAACTTTTTTATAACTCTTTGGTATTGATTAAGAACAAGAATGCTAAGAAACTGGCTTCCTTTGTAAACAATCTTATTGAATGATTGCCCTTTTAATTTATTTTCTTTTGAATATGTAAATGCCATTTTGCCATAACATGCTCCATGTTCTTATGTTCTTTTAATTTTTTTTTGTTTTCTTTTCCTTTTCTTTTTCTAGGATGAGCACTGTAAGCTTGTAGTAAGATTTGACATTGTTCCTGATTTGTTTGTATTTGCTTTATTTAATAAAAAATAAAAAAATAAAAAAAAAAGTTTCACGCGTCAGATCTAACACGGAACCGGAAACTGTTAGCCCAGTAGGAGTGTAGTCGGAAACACATCACAATCCCCGCTGCATAGAGCCTATTATTGAACATTCTCAGCGAACGCTAATTCGCCTGTATCCGTGTTTACATTTCAGGTTGTTTACTGAATTATATTCTACTGCTGTGACATTACTGCCATTCAATGTATATTTATGTCATTCATTGCCAGTAATAGTTATATTTAGTCCTTATAATCACCAATGCACGGTTGTATCTCAGGTCGTGCGCATGCGCTCATAGTTGTTTACATCTCGGTTCAACCGCACATGCAGCAGTGCTCGCATGCACAGCTCATGCACAGCTCGTGTTCAGCGTTAGCTCACACACATCCATTTCCACTTTTGCAAGTATATCACCATAGAGATTTATTGTGTTATATTTCACCGCTATTCGTCAGTATTTTACCAAATAAGCTTTATTGATATTGTTTGTTTTTTATATATGTTTATATAACCATATTCATATCTGTATTCTGAATTCACAGAACCACACATCTATGCACCTTTAATAAAACAACGATTTCGAACATAACCTGAGTGAGACATCATTGTTCTGACCGGACAAACTGTAGCCTTCTGCCAACCTGAACTAGCAATTAGAGCGAATACTTACAAGATTTTTCAAATATGATGATTTGATGCTCGAGAAACATTTATGATTATTATCAATGTTGAAAACAGTTATTTACATTTTTATTTCAGGATTTGATGAATGATGAATATAAAGTTCAAAAGAAAAACATTTATCTGAAATAGAAAGCTGAACGAGAATTTTTTTTGTAAAATTTCGAGAAAAAAGTCTAAATAAAATGTTGAGAATAAACTCAAAATTTAATGAGTTTTTTTAAACGATTTTTTTCTCGAAATTTAATGTTTATTCTCAACATTGTATTTCTACTTTTTTTCCAAGAAATTTAACGAGTTTAATCTTTATATTTATTATATATTATAATGACTTTGATCCAATGTTTTTATTTTTTTATCATTACTGTCATGATCCTGGTTCCCTTCTCGTGTTTTATTGGTCTCTGTCTCCCTCTTCTGGTCATTCTCTGTCTCTGTTCCCTCTAGTCCGCTCTCACTTACTACTTATCTTCCCCAGCTGTTTCTCATTCTCTCATTATCGCACCTGTTCTCTATTTTCTATCATTAGCTACTCTCTATTTCTAGTCTCTCGTGTTTCTCTCTAGTTTGTCGGATTATTGTTGACCGTCATGTTCGTACCGCTGATGATTTCTCTTGTCGAATGTTCTGTTCAGTCTAGTCCAGTAGTCTGAGATCTACCTGCATCTATACCAGTCCTGAGCGGTTACCTGAGTAAGGTCCAGAGGACGTGTGAGGGATCTGCGCTTCATCAGTTCTCCTTTGCCCACTCACCACCAGCCCACGAGACATCCGTGTGCGCTTCTCTGTTCCTTCAAGAATATTTTGGGATTGTTTCTGTTTATCGGCCGTTGCGGCTCCGCCTTGTTTTCATTAAAGACTGTTAACCTGCTTTTCGTCTCCTGAAGTTTCCTCACGCAGCAGTCCTCGTGACAGAATAATCCGACCAACATGGATCCAGCTGATGAACGACCCATTCAGAACGCGATTGAGATCCAGGGAGCCATGCTGGGGAGACACGAGGAGGAACTCGCCGCCGCTCGTCAGGCTGTTGAGTCCCTGTCTTCCCAGATATCTGACCTATCTCAGCAGTTTCACTTCCTCCGAACAGACCCGGTCCGGTCTTCTGGTCCCTCCGCTTCTGAGCCACGAGTGAATAATCCCCCCTGCTATGCGGGTGAGCCTACCGAGTGCATGTCGTTTTTAACCCAATGTGAAGTTGTGTTTTCGCTTCAGCCACACACTTATTCTGAAGAACGGACTCGCATAGCCTATATCATCTCACTTCTCAAGGGACGGGCTCGTGAGTGGGGAACGGCGATCTGGAATTCCGATGCCATCTGCCTTAACAGCTATTCCCTTTTTAAGGACGATATGTTACGAGTGTTCGACCATTCGGTACGGGGATCGGAGGCTTCTCGTCAGTTATCCTCTCTGCGCCAGGGAAGACGCTCTGTCGCCGACTTCTCTGTGGAATTCCGCACGCTCTCTACTTCTTGTGGCTGGAACGAGCCCGCACTGGTAGCACGCTTTGTCGAAGGGCTAAACGCCGAGATCAGGGATGAGGTTCTGGCTCGTGAAATACCCACCTTCCTCAACCCTCTCATTGATTTGGCCTTACGTGTGGAGGAACGTTTTGAGCTGCGTCGACGAGCACGTCCAGCGGTCCTCCCTTCCTTCCCAGCATCTTTCGGTACCTCTTCATCTGCACCTGCAGCGGACCAGGAGCCTATGCAGCTGGGTGGAATCCGGATCTCTGCTTCTGAACGCCAGCGCCGTATTACAAACCGTCTGTGTCTTTATTGCGGCGCTAACAACCATTTCGCCTCTTCCTGCCCTTTAAAAGACAGAGCTCCCCAGTAGAACGAGGGTTACTGGTGAGCGCATCCTCTCTAAGCCCTCCGCCTCCTTCACGGACTATTTTTTCTGTTCATCTCCGCTGGCCCGACTCTTCTATAGACTGTCAGGCTCTAATTGACTCTGGTTCCGAGGGAAATTTTATTGATGAGACCTGGGCCCTTAAGCATGGAGTTCCCCTTATTGAGCTTCAGGATCCCACCACTGTTTTCGCCTTGGATAGACGGGTTCTCGCCAGGGTTCACCGCGCTACTGCCCCCTTGAGTCTCACCGTATCCGGTAATCACCGCGAGACCATTTCTTTGCTGGTGTTTCACTCCCCTAATATACCTGTGGTGCTGGGTCATCCGTGGCTGGTGGAACATAACCCTCAGATTAACTGGTCCAAGAATTCTATTTTGTCATGGAATCTTTCGTGTCATGCTAAGTGTTTGGTGTCCGCTGTGTTTCCTGTGTCTTCTGTCTCTGTTTTTCAGGAGGAACCAGGTGATTTGTTAGGAGTCCCTGAGGAGTACCATGATTTGCGAGCGGTCTTCAGTCGATCCCGGGCGGCATCCCTTCCTCCTCATCGTCCGTATGACTGCAGCATCGAGCTTCTTTCTGGAACCACTCCCCCCCGGGGAAGGCTTTATTCTCTCTCCGTCCCGGAGCGTCAGGCGTTAGAGAAGTATCTCTCTGAATCCTTAGACGCTGGTACCATAGTTCCTTCTTCCTCTCCAGCCGGTGCAGGATTCTTTTTTGTGAAGAAGAAGGACGGCTCGTTACGCCCCTGCATCGATTACAGAGGCTTGAATGACATAACTGTCAAGAACCGCTACCCCTTGCCACTTATGTCATCAGCCTTTGAAATCTTGCAGGGCGCTAACTACTTCACAAAACTGGATCTTCGCAACGCGTATCATTTAGTTCGCATCAAGGAGGGTGACGAATGGAAGACCGCTTTTAATACTCCGCTGGGCCACTTTGAGTACCGGGTTTTACCGTTCGGCCTGGTCAACGCCCCCGCCGTATTTCAAGCTTTGGTCAATGACGTTTTACGAGACATGCTAAACGTGTTTGTCTTCGTCTACCTTGATGACATTTTGATTTTCTCTCCATCTTTACAGGTTCATGTGCAGCAGGTTCGTCGAGTCCTCCAACGACTTTTAGAGAACAAATTGTTCGTCAAAGCTGAGAAATGCACGTTTCATGCTCCGTCTGTTAGTTTTCTCGGCTCCGTCATCTCGGCTCAGGGCATCAGTATGGATCCTGCTAAGGTTCGCGCGGTCACCGATTGGCCCACACCTGACTCCCGTATTGCGCTTCAACGTTTTTTAGGGTTCGCGAACTTCTACCGAAGGTTTATTAAGAACTTTAGTCAGGTAGTTGCCCCATTAACCGCTCTAACCTCGGTCAAATCTCGTTTTGTCTGGAGTAACGCTGCTCAGACCGCCTTTGATCGTCTTAAGACATTGTTTACGACCGCGCCGGTTCTCGTCACCCCTGACACTTCTAAGCCTTTCATTGTCGAGGTCGATGCTTCGGAGGTAGGAGTAGGAGCCATCCTCTCGCAGCAGTCTTCCGCTGACGAGAGGATCCATCCTTGCGCTTTCTTTTCTCGTCGTCTCTCTCCGTCTGAACGAAACTATGACGTGGGTAATCGCGAACTTCTCGCCGTCCGATTAGCCCTGGGAGAGTGGCGCCAATGGCTGGAGGGGTCTTCCTTTCCGTTCGTGGTCTGGACTGACCACCGAAACCTTGAGTACATCCAATCTGCTAAGAGACTCAACGCTCGTCAGGCTCGTTGGTCTCTATTCTTTACTCGTTTCGATTTCACTCTCTCCTACCGCCCGGGTTCAAAGAATTTAAAGCCTGACGCGCTGTCTCGTCAATTCTCCTCTCCCAAGACGTCACCCGTCGAGTCTATCCTTCCCCAGGAACGAGTGGTAGGGGCTGTTACTTGGGGAATTGAACGAATCGTTAAGCGCGCGCTTCCTCACGCCATAACTCCCCGTGGCTGCCCTAAAGGGTCATTATTCGTTCCTCCCTCCGCTCGTCGTGCCGTTCTCCAGTGGGGTCACTCCTCCAAGCTTTTTGCTCACCCTGGGGTTAGGGGTACTATTACGTCTGTGTCGCAAAGATTTTGGTGGCCCACTCGGGAACGTGATATCCGTCGTTTCATTGCGGCGTGTCCTGTCTGTGCTCAGACCAAGGTTAGTAATAGACCTCCCGCTGGTCTCCTTAGACCGTTGCCCGTTCCTTCACGTCCGTGGGCTCAGATTGGACTTGATTTTATTACAGGACTTCCTCCTTCGGGTGGAAAGACTGTAATTCTTACGGTCGTCGATCGATTTTCTAAAGCCGCTCGCTTCGTCTCTCTTCCTAAGCTTCCCTCCGCCAAAGAGACCGCCCAAATTGTTGTTGATCACATTTTTAAGATCCATGGCCTTCCTGAGAATATCGTATCCGATAGAGGTCCACAGTTCGCTTCCCTGTTTTGGAAAGAGTTCTGTCGCCTCATCGGAGCCACGGTCAGCCTTTCCTCGGGTTTTCACCCCCAGACCAATGGACAAGCTGAACGCGCTAATCAGACCATTGGCCGTATTCTGCGAAGTCTCGCTTACCGCAACCCTGCCTCTTGGTCTGAGCAACTCCCATGGGCAGAGTACGCGTTCAATTCCGCTCCCTCGTCCGCCACCGGATTATCTCCTTTTCAGAGCTGTTTAGGGTACCAACCCCCTCTTTTTCCTTCCTCGAGTCCTGAATCTAACGTTCCATCTGTTAATGGGTTTATCCAACGCTGCAAACGAACCTGGAAGACTGTGAGATCCGCTCTTTTAAAGTCTCGCTCCATCACTCGTCGGTTCGCTAACAAACGCCGTACCAAGAGTCCCCGTTATGTCATTGGTCAAAGGGTGTGGCTTTCCACCGCCAATCTTCCTCTCCAGTATCCGTCTCGTAAACTGGCCCCCAAATTTATTGGACCCTATCGCATAATTCAGGTCCTTAGCCCTGTCTCTATGAGACTCAGACTGCCATCCAATCTCCGCCGTGTTCACCCCGTGTTTCATGTCTCTTCTCTCAAGCCTGTTGTTCGCCCACCCCCCCGCCCAGTTAACCCTCCGGTTCGTGTCGAGGGTTCCCCTGTCTACCGGGTCCGTAAGATCCTTGATGTCCGTCCTCGTGGTCGTGGCCATCAGTTTTTAGTTGACTGGGAGGGTTATGGCCCTGAGAAGAGAAGCTGGATTCCCGCCCGGGACGTCCTGGACCGCTCGCTCATCGACGATTTCTATCGCTCCCGTCAGTCTTCCTCTTTGAGTGCGCCAGGGGGCGCACTTTGAGGGGAGGGGTACTGTCATGATCCTGGTTCCCTTCTCGTGTTTTATTGGTCTCTGTCTCCCTCTTCTGGTCATTCTCTGTCTCTGTTCCCTCTAGTCCGCTCTCACTTACTACTTATCTTCCCCAGCTGTTTCTCATTCTCTCATTATCGCACCTGTTCTCTATTTTCTATCATTAGCTACTCTCTATTTCTAGTCTCTCGTGTTTCTCTCTAGTTTGTCGGATTATTGTTGACCGTCATGTTCGTACCGCTGATGATTTCTCTTGTCGAATGTTCTGTTCAGTCTAGTCCAGTAGTCTGAGATCTACCTGCATCTATACCAGTCCTGAGCGGTTACCTGAGTAAGGTCCAGAGGACGTGTGAGGGATCTGCGCTTCATCAGTTCTCCTTTGCCCACTCACCACCAGCCCACGAGACATCCGTGTGCGCTTCTCTGTTCCTTCAAGAATATTTTGGGATTGTTTCTGTTTATCGGCCGTTGCGGCTCCGCCTTGTTTTCATTAAAGACTGTTAACCTGCTTTTCGTCTCCTGAAGTTTCCTCACGCAGCAGTCCTCGTGACAATTACTTGACCCTAATCCTCTTCCGTTTGATACAGATAGAATATTCCCACTTTTCAGAATAAATATATTTTATTATGAAATGAACTATTTTGTTAATTTCTAAAAATGACTTCCCTGCGTATGTCTGTGAGAAAGAGGGAGTTGAGTCTGTTGTGTCAGAAATGGGTTACACTTTATTTGAAGGTGTCATTGTTACAGTGTAATTGTACAGTACTGAGTAATATAAATTAACAACATGTATTTACTAAAGGGTTAGGGTTTGGCTGAGGGTTAGTTGCATGTAATTATGCATAATTTACTGTTATTACTATGGTAAGTACATGTAACATATGTAACAACCCAGAAATGTCACTGTGCTCCAAGCCGATTGGTCCCAGATCAATTTCTGACCTGATATCCAGAATATAATCATGTAGAGCCTGTTATTATGGTGATAAATCCAGTTAAAAACTTGTGATTTTTCTTGTGAAATTGCTTCATAGTACAGTATTTATCTTCAAAATGTATAAGGATGTTATGATAAGCATAACTCGTACTATTGGACTGACTGAATTGCTATGAATCTAAGCTTACATGTCATTAGTAACTAATATACTTGTATTACTCTTAACTTACTTGTCAATGCAGTGTGACACACAACACACACACCGTATCAGCATGAAGACACACATGAACTGCAGGCATAATGTAGAATTATCCTCATTACATCAATGCTGTGTCCTGTTATACATCTTTAAACCTAGTGAATATGTTTGGTATTTAAGGCTGACACTACTGTGTTGAGTAACACTTTATAACACTGTTCATTCAATAATGAGTAACTACACAGGGACAAATGAGTAACGCACTATTAATATTCTAGTAACTGCTATTATTTACAAGAAACTCTGATGAACGAATTAGTAAGTAATAGCGCTCAGTTGAATGTGTTAGTTCACTATTAGCTAATCAATAACTACTACTTTTTCATACCTCCCAGATAACTACTATATACAGGTTCATAATTAATATTAGTAATGCATAATTTATAATAAAAGGTAACGGTAACCCAGTAATGACCCAAGTGTAACTACATCTTTCTAAAGGAACTACTAATATTTTGGATCAGTATCTAAAGTAAAAAAAAAAAAGTTAACTACCTGAAAAAAAAAAGTTAACTACCTGGTTTTTGTAAGATTTTGAATAGTAATTCCTTCCGTCATTACTAGTGTGTTCCCATGATCTTCACTTTAAAATACTGATCCAAATAATGAATAATTCATTTAGAAAGATGTAGTAACACTCGAGTCATTACTATACAAAACCTTACAAAAACCTCAAAAGCTTGCAATGACTTCAGCCAATATTAGTAACATTTGAGTCATTACTAGTGGGTTACCATTACCTTTTATTATATATTATGCATTAATAAAATTATGAACATGTATGTAGCAGTTCTTAGTAGTCTTCAGTGAGGTATGAAAAAAATTCTAGTTATTGATTAGCTAATAGTGAACCACCACACTGACTGAGTGCTATTATTTACTACATCATCACTCAGAGTTTCTTGTTAGTTAATAGTAGTTACTAGATTGTTAATATTGTGTTACTCATTTGTTCCTGTGTAGTTATTCATTAATGAAGGAATAGTATTATAAAGTGTTACCAAGTTTACCGCACATTCAGTCATGAATGCCATTATTATGTTGCAAAGGCTCGGCTCTTATATTCTATAATGTAGGTGTAAGCGTACAGTACGTGTGGCGGATGTGTTGTAAAATAAAATAAACGGCTAAATTCTCTTTCGAAGGGCCTCCATAACAAAAAAATTCTAGTTAAGAAAATACCCGAGGTAAGTTTTATAATAACAAATGTTCTTTTCTTTTCTAATCTGCACACGCAGCTTCCTTTATTTCCCCAAACACTGGTGACATGCACATTAATCAAAGTATTGACAAATGTTTGACACTGTAAATGTATTCACTTACAATTTTGATTAAATTATTAAATTAACACTTTTATTATGATTTTCCTTGCTGACTAAAAGTATTAACTCCATCTATTTATTTATTGGGAGAAAACACACAATAACATCAGAACTCCGCAGAACAATCGTTGGGTCGACTGTACATCCTTACATAAATCATATTGATGGAAATATGTGTCAGATGATTCAGTGGTTAATAAACATGTAAGTTGTAAACAATCCATTTTTCCCAGTATTGCAAATATTTATTCATCCATAGATTGGTAAATCTTTACAATAAGGTTTCATTAGTAACAACATGAATTAATAATGAACTGCACTTCTACAGAATTTATCAATCTTAATTCATGTTAATTTCAACATTTACTAATACATTATTAAAAACAAATGTGTTGCTCATTGTTAGTTCATGTTAGTTAATATACATGAACTAATGTTAACTAATGAATGATTATTGTACAGTGATTTAATGAGAAAGTCCTTCTCCCCATGGTTTTGGACACGGGTCACAATGGTCAACATTTCAGTCTTTGTTGAGGTTCGAACTGTCGCCACTCTCTTGCTAATAATATCTTTAAAAAGATACTTGTATCCATATGGAAGTAAAATAATGCCATATGTTTTTGAAACAAAAAAAAACTTGTTTAATTGCACTACTTGGAATAAAAATATGCATTGCATTTTAATGCTGTAACGCGGTGCGGTTGAAGCAGAGATGAGGCTGGATCCAAGTGCAGCACACGCTTTATTTAACAAACTACAAACTAAACAGACTGGATACAGGACTCAGGAACAGGAACAAGCAAAAAAGTTCAGGAGGACGGTCCTGGGGGAGGGACGGGGGGCCAGGCCCGCACTGGGAACCGGGACCAGGACACGGGCAAGGCGAGCCTGGGCCGTGGAGCATGGGTGACCAGGGCGGAGCAGGGCGAGATGGCGGCCAGGGCGGAGCAGGACGTGACGGCGGCCAGGGCGGAGCAGGGCGAGATGGCGGCCAGGGCGGAGCCTGCTTGGCAGGGGACCAGGGCGGAGCACACTTGGCAGGAGACCAGGGCGGAGCACACTCGGCAGGGGACCAGGGCAGAGCACACTCGGCAGGGGACCAGGGCGGAGCACACTCGGCAGGGGACCAGGGCAGAGCACACTTGGCAGGGGACCAGGGCGGAGCACACTTGGCAGGGGACCAGGGTGGAGCACACTCGGCAGGGGACCAGGGCGGAGCACCCTTGGCAGGGGACCAGGGCGGAGCACCCTTGGCAGGGGACCAGGGCGGAGCACCCTTGGCAGGGGACCAGGGCATAGGAGGCTCAGGTGAAGATAGCACCGACAAGGTCCATGTCAGCGCTGCCTCCATGGCCCTCTCAGGGTACCTACTGCCCCCCCCAAAAAAATACTTGGGGAAATCCACGGGAGGAACCTCCGGGCTGTAACTGGGTTGAAGAGTAACCTCCCAGAGCTTGAAGGACACAGGTAAGACGAGGCGCAGAGGCGGGGCCGGCAGGGCGAGGCGCAGAGGCGGGGCCGGCAGGGCGAGGCGCAGAGGCGGGGCCGGCAGGGCGAGGAGTCTGGTTACGCTCACCGGAGCCTGGCGAGCCGAACGAGTCCTCCTTCTCCTCTTCCTGCGACGGCGAGTCACTTGGCTAGATTCACTCACTTGGTTTGATTTAGCACTGGAAGCACTTGTCTCACTTGACTCGGCACTTGGCTCACTTGACTCGGCACTTGATTCACTTGACTCGGCACTTGATTCACTTGATTCACTTGACTCGGCACTAGACTCACTTGACTCGGCACTAGACTCACTTGACTCGGCACTAGACTCACTTGACTTACTTGACTCGGCACTTGACTCACTTGACTCGGCACTTGACTCACTTGATTCGGCACTTGGCTCCCTTGACTCGGCACTTGATTCACTTGACTCGGCATTTGACTTACTTGATTCGGCACTTGACTCACTTGATTCGGCACTTGACTCACTTGACTCGGCACTAGACTCACTTGACTCGGCACTTGATTCACTTGACTCACGTGACTCGGCACTTGACTCACTTGATTCACTTGACTCACTTGATTCGGCACTTGACTCGTAAAGCGCGGGCTTGTGGAGCGCGGTCTCGGCAGGGCTGGAGTGAAACGCGGGTTCGGCTGAGCAGACGTGAAGCGCGGGCTTGTGGAGCGTGGTCTCGGCAGAGCTGAAGTGAAACGCGGGTTCGGCTGAGCAGACGTGAAGCGCGGGCTTGTGGAGCGTGGTCTCGGCAGAGCTGAAGTGAAGCGCGGGCGCGGGCGAGACCGGGCTGACGTGAAGCGCAGGCTCTCGCAGCTTCTCCTCCACGCCCACGGTAAACGAAGAGCCGCTCCACAACAGGGCCAAGTCGATATACCACTCTAAAGACCCGTGCGGATCAGGTTCGGGCATCTGAGACCCGAGAGGTTCCGATAATCCCCCGCGGAAGAAGATCTTCAAGCACTGTGTGCTCATATGCGCGAGATGCGCCAGCTCGAGGAATTCTGTGACATAATCCTCGATGGCGCGATTCTCCTGGCGAAGACGGAGAATCTGGACGTCGACTGGACTCCAGAAAGGCATGGCTGCTGGATCACGATCAGGTGAGTTCTTCTGTAACGCGGTGCGGTTGAAGCAGAGATGAGGCTGGATCCAAGTGCAGCACACGCTTTATTTAACAAACTACAAACTAAACAGACTGGATACAGGACTCAGGAACAGGATTCAAGAACAGGAACAAACCAACACGAGCGTTAACAGTCAAACATTAAACAAGAACTCACAAAGACAAGACTGAAACACAGGGCTTAAATAATCAGGGACAAACGAGCTAAACAAGGGGGCGTGGGAAATCAGAAACACCTGGGATAACTAATAGACAAGACAGGGAACCATAGAACAAGACAGGGCACAAAACCACATCGTAACAAATGCATTGTATTTTTAGGTCTTGCATTTTTATGGGCTGAAATTCAACATGGTCGTATACGCTATTTGTTTTTTATCAATGTATTTACTCAAGATTATTTTATACAGAAAACTGATTTGTGTAATAAAAATGTATTTCTAGGTATTTAATGTACTTTTCATTTTATTTTTGTTATTATAAGAACTATTTATTTTATTGGGAAGATACCAAATAACCTACATTAAAATAATTGGGTTCTTTTCAAAATAAATTCTTACATTTTATAAATGACTTTAAATTGTACATAAACCTTTTGCAATCATTTTAGTTTTTACTTTTATCCTTCAAAGAAAAGAAAGCAATGAAGTCTCCAGTGTTTGGAGAGAGACCAGCATGGGAATATGTGTTGGGAAGAGTCGATCCGCTGAGTAAAATATACAGTCATACTCATACTGTTATTCACAAGTGTTTATGCTTCTGCTCAGCAGTAATGTTTTCTTCATCATTATACTGTGTGTTTGCACTAGGAGCTCTCATAAGTTCAACGGGTGCAAATAAGAGAAATTACACAAGAGGACCCAAGACTTGGAAAACGTATTTAAATTACAGCCTAATAAAAGTCGGTCTTTATGTTTCAATTTAATATCTTCACAGTGTTTTGATGTATCAGGATTTTTTTGATGACATTTTGTCAAGAGTTTCGAGTGAATTGGATCAAACGGAGAAGTTTCTTTTCCTGTATTTCCAAGATTGAGATCTTTATGACTTACAGTCTCTGACGCCCAGACATGTTTAGAGCAGAAAAATAATAATTGATAAAACAGTGCAAATACAATAATGTTGCAGCAGTGCTTAAACCCCTAAAATACACCTGGATTAAAATGCGTTTAAGAAATCCCACTTCTACATGAATTATAAATGAGTGATGTGACTCTACAGTTAAACTAAATGACTGTGATCTTCAACAACACAAACAGCAGGGGTGTGTCTGGGGCACGGGGTGGCACTGGCCCCCCCTGGTGCCCCCCCAACATCATTGGGCTAGATTTACTGTCAACCTGACAATGCCCAACGCTATTGGATCAGAGCGCTGTCAATCACTGCTTGATTTGCGATTCGCAAAGCGGAATCACAGGTCTGCGTTTTTCAAACAGTAGGAGAGAGAGACACCTCGACACGTCACTGTTTATGGTATACACACTCAATTATAGTATATATTTTGAAATATCGCACCATATGTTAGTCTGATTACTTTCATATGTGACTGATCAAGCCAGTAACGTTAGATTAGCTAACGTAACTTCGGCAGATGACTTGTCAGTGTTATTCCGCGGCAGCGCCTCTATATAAATATAAAATAGATACATGGGTCATTCCTGGTATGCGGTGACTTTCCTGTCCCAATGATTTATTTACTCATATTTTCTCTAGTCACATATAATTAGTCACATATTTATAATAAATGGCTTAAATTATAGATTTAAGTATTCTTTACCAATTAAACAGAGATAATAGACATTAAAAATACTATTTTGTATTTGACACAATTTTAATTGATGTATGCATTCAATTATATCATGTCCTCAGTGCACAGTAATCAACTTCTGCAAGAAATATTAACCATGAAATGACAAAAACCTCAAAATATTTTTAAATTATGTTATAGACTAGGCTAAATTGCCTCTAATCATACATATAAATCATGTGAAAATAGGTCTTTTTCTTAAAATTTTCTTCAATTACTGCATCCCTGAAGTCATCTTCCACCCTCTTAGTATGTACTTTTTTGCCTTCCAAATCCAACTGCAATTTCATTGAGACCATTTTCAAGAAGTGACTTCATTCCTTTTACCTGCTGGAATTCAACTGTACAAACTGAGGTAAGCTTCAACTCTCACTCCTAACTTTTTTTTTAGTTTTTGAAATGTTATCCTTTGAAATGTTTGTCCTATCAAAAAAAATGTAAAAACAAACCTGACATAGTTATAAAAGTTCTGTTCATCTGTAGAAGGTTAGCTAGCTAAATGTTGATCACTCACAGAGCTATGGCTAACTTAGCTCAGAATTTTCCACCCTGTTAGATTCCACCCTGTTAGGTCAATAAACCTAACAGGGTGGAATGTGAAACATATTCTATTCATCAAAAATTGTTTTGCTTGTTTCAAGAAGAAAAAAAAAATATCTAAGATGGCATAAGGGACATATACTATCCAAGAAAAGCTTATTATTTAAGCTTTAAGCCAAGTTATTGTTTAACATTTACATTATTAACATGTTGTGATAACCTATGTATATGTCCCTAACAGGGTGGAATATTTTTATGGACAGTGTCTGAACAATATACCAATAATTATTATTATAGAGTCCCTGAGCTTGACCTATATGTATTCCTTATAGTTAAACATGTCAAAATTTTGATAGAATGCTAAAAACATGAAAATCATGTCCTTTTTTTCCCAACACTTATGAAGCCAAAATGTCACCGCATACCAGGAATGACCCACATATTACTTTAGCTTTTGTTTTACAGACTAAAGGCACTATAATCTTTTTCCAAAAAAAGCAGAGCCGTGGTAAACATTAAAATGTGAGAACTTTACATGCAACTCTGTGTAATTTATACTGAATGGGTTTTTGCTTATTTTTACACCGCAACAGGACATCCAAGGTTTCTTTAAGAAGAAACCATGTCAGAGACAGATTTCATGCAGATAACGTTCGCCGACACACAAACACACACACATTCAATGTTTGTGTTGAGAATAAACCATGTTAAATTACTAATTAATGCCTAGGTAATGTTTTTTTATTTATTAGAACAAAACTGTGTGGTCCAATCCATGTAAAATACAAAATGATTTTCAGGGTTTTGTTCGGTGCCACATTTAATACCATCTATATTAGGTCACTGAGCATTGCAAAGATTTTTTTAAATCGTGCTTAATATTTTCTAAACAAGTATTTATTTCCATTTGAATTTTCTGATTTCCCATGGGCCCCACCTGACTGGATCTTGGTCCCCCCTGTGCCCCCCCATTTATAAAATCCTGGAATCGCCCCTGACAAACAGAGCTTGAGAAAAGCACAGATACACACCGTCACACACACTAATGTCTATATGAGGATTTATTACACACATTTATTCTGACATGATATTTCAGTGACAGAAGTTCAGCTGTGTTATTATTGTAATAAAGAGAAATAAGAGACTCTATAACATCTCACTGTTACTGATTTATCATGCAGCTCAAAGCATTATGGGTAGAATCTCTCTACAGTCTATTCTCATTCATCAACAGTCTCACTGATGATCCAGTATAAACCCCTAACCCAGGATAGAGTGTGTGTGTGAATGTGGTCTGGACTGTGTGTATGAGGCTCATTGTGTCTCTGTCGACGCTGTAGAAGGACAGAGTTCCTGCACTGTGATCCACATACACTCCTATTCTCCTGCTGATGGGCTTTACAGGGAGTTCAGTCTGTATGTCATTGTGTATGAATGAGTAACTGGAGGAAGAGCAGAACAAACTCCAGGACTGATCATTACGTCCAAACACACACTCATTACCTGATCCCTTCCTGCTGATGTTCTTATATGACACTGCTATAGACACATCATTCCCACTCCACTCAATCTCCCAGTAAGAGAGTCCACTCACACTCTCTCTACACAACACATGAACATAATAATTAAATCTGTCTGGATGATCAGGATACGACTGAATCTCTGGGTGAATGTTAGTAATCACTCTGTTCTCCTCAGACAGACGGAGGTGTTTATTCACTGTGTTCGGATCCAGAGTGAAATGTTGGTAATCTGATGGAGATAAAACACATCAGAATCAGGAATTATGAATCTGATATTTTAATGTATCTGAACTCTTCATGTTCAGTATATCAGTATATCTCAGTACAGTTTAATCATCATTTACATGATCAACTCTAAAACTCTTCTGTCATGTTTTCTCTCCGCTCCTACAGGAAGAACATGAACACACTCAGAGAGTTTCTCTGCTTGTTTTCTGACTTACATTGAAGGAACTCGCACCTGGTCTTGGGAACAGTGACTGTGGAAATCAACAGACATGAAGAGTGTGATTATCATGTCAAGAGAAAATGATCCTGTATCCATTGCTAACACATGCAGAAATCCTCCAACACAGAAGATCTTTAGAAATGTCTCTGCTGTTTACAGAGCCCAGATCCTGACACAACCACTATTGAGGGTTTGATATTATTGACATGTCACCATATTTGATTTGGCTTCTGTAGACATGAACTGATCACAGATTTGATTTAAGGAGAATAGGACTTCAATTTCACTTTGTTCATAATACAAAGTAATCATATCACTTCATTATTCATTTCTTGCTGGTCCACTAGGGAGACCACACTGTAGTTGCAGCCGTCGTGTGTGCTGACGCGCCAAGTACACTGCAGCCGAAAAGTACACTGCATATGGAAAGAAGCGTAAATGGATGGAGAAGCATAGTTTACTGTACTGTAAAGCTACGTCTTAGTGTTGCTTATCTTGGCGAAAGCCGAGTACAAATCAGCATGAAGTTTTAATATCTACTCTCGTGTAATGGAAATCATAAGACTTTGATTAAACCTCTCACCTCCCTATTAGTCTTTTTCAAAGAGACATCAATTGATCAATAAATTTCTCATGCTCAATCATTTAATTAGCCTATATTATAATACAGTGCAGTGTTTTGAAATTGCCATCACTACTATTAAAGCCTTCTGACCCTGATCTTCATCTTCTTGTGATTTATACAACCAAGTTGTGACACATACCTTATTTTATAGATTTTATTTTCCTGTGGTCAGTTCAATTACTTGCTTTACATTGAACTCCTGTATGCTGTGCATTTATTATGAATAATTAATATTGATTATTATTAAATAATATAAATTATGAAATTTGCATTTGTTAAACATTATTTATACTAATCAATCATTTTGTTTTCAGAGATGACTAGAGTTCTTACTGCAGAAATGCCATCATACAGTGGGCTTAAGAGTCAACCGTTTTTGTGTGTTAAATTGATTATTTGTTTTTTTTTGTGTGTGTGTTTTGTTTATCATTGTCATTGTTTATTCTTTTTTTTATGTCAGATATATTTATAAATGTCCTATTGGTTTTCATTCAGAGAAATGTACGTTTCACTTCTTCAAGGCTTTGTATTGTTTATTGTGAATTTCATATGATTATGTACAGTAGCTTACATTAGACATCAAAGACGTCTCAGGTTACGTATGTAACCCTGGTTCCCTGAGAGGGAACGAGGCGTTGAGACGCGGTGGGAACGCCTTGTGTGATTGCGTCGTAAAGCACGTGTATAATCAGTCTAATGGAAGAGCGAGACGTCATAGGCGGGTGACGTCATAGACCAGGAAGCTATAAAGCACCCCTGAAAACAGACCGCGTCAGCTTCTGATAAGCCTGAAGCAAGTCGATCAGGGCATGCAGGAAGTATGGCAGGAGAATGCAGCGTCTCATTGCAGATATGTTTTTACTTCGGAGCCAAGAGGTCCTCTTCACTCCTACAGCCTGAATGCTCTCTGATTGTCATCGAGTATCCTTTGAGACGAGCAGCTCTCCAGTCTGTGTTGGTGCAAAGGCGATTTTCCAGCGAGTTTCACATTCCTGCCTGCTGATCTGTGCAGTGGTCTGCATCCAGTGTGTGTGTTTCTCCCTGGCCGCTTCTGCAAAGGCTGCTGAGCGTCCTTTCATAAAAGAGCTTGCACGGGCACGTCTTTTTCAAGATGTTTCGCCCTTGTATTTCTGGGTGCGGTCGTTCCGTCTCATTATCTGATGGGCATGATCGTTGTCTTGCGTGTTTGGGCTTAGAACACGCAAAGGCAGCTTTCATGGATGAGTCATGTTCTCACTGCGGGAACATGACCATCACTGCGCTGAGATCGAGGCTCCGTGACCTTATTAAAGGTAGAGTCCCCTCTGCCACACCCCGATATGTCCCCTCCATGAGAGGCGACACTTTGGCTGGTGCCCAGGGTGATCTGAGGGTTACGGTGTGGAATTCTGCCCCGACGATGCGTCCTCGGGCCACACCCCCCTCACCAGCGCAGCAACCCGCGAGTTCCTCGGGTGCAGCCGCGGGGCCATCTCCGGATGTGCCCCGTGTCTCATTCGGTGCTCCAGATGATGAGGCGATGTCGATCGCCGCATTACAAGGCGAGCTGGTATTTTCTGTGGATGAGGATGTGCTGCCGCCCCCGGGGTCACAGCATTGTCCAAGTCCGACCCGGAACTAACAGCTATGCTTTCCCGGGCCGCTGCGAGTGTCGGGTTAGCGTGGTACTCTCCACCCTCTCCTGAACGCTCGCGGTCAGATGATTGGTTCTTGGGAGTTGCACGCGCTGACTCTCGTCGGCGCACCCCCCCAGTTCCTTTCTTCCCGGAAGTGCATGAGGAGGTCATGAGGAGCGTTGTCTTCCCGTGATCGGTCGGCAACCTCCTCCGCCTTCTCTGCCCTTGATGAGGCCGCGGTGAAAGGGTACACTGGGGTTCCCCCTGTCGAACGCTCTGTTGCGATGCAACTGTGTCCGCAGAGTGAGGCGTAATGACCCAAAGCACCCCTCCAAAGCCTGTAGGTTTTCGTCTACCCTGGTGGCGAATTCCTACAGAGCTGCAGGGCAGGCCGCCGCCTCTCTGCATGCCATGGCCATCCTCCAGGTCTACCAGGCCAGGATGCTCTGGGACATGCACGAGGGCAGAGCTCACCAAGGGCTCTTTGATGAGCTGCGCACCGCCACCGACCTTGCTCTCCGAGCGACGAAGGTGACCGCACGCTACTTTTAAAATATCTAATTCAAAACTAAAATAAATATTCTCTGTTTATGTAATCTATAAAAAAAGAGAGAGGTGTAAGCCGATCTCATTATCGTTCTCTCAGCTCATTATTTTGCTAATGTGACACGCCCATGGAGAGCGCGCGGTATTCAAACGCAAATGATCTGAAGCGACACATGCAAACGTGTCAACGCCCCTCATAAACGCGATAACACAACAAATGTAATCATCAGATTATTGTACTATTTCGTCTTGCGAGGCCGTGTGAGGAATAATCCTGGGACATTTACCTCAGAACATGTGCTGGTTTATTTTCATTTCGAGGAGCGACGGATCTAGCCGAGAATTGTGAGTACGTTTTTTATTCTTGTGCTTTGTTCTAATCGCAATATGGAATGGTGTCTGTAAACGCAAAAAGACTGTTTAAATTTTAATCACGTTTCTGTGTGTGAATGAATTAAGGGCACATATGGGCGCTGTTGTTTATGTTACAGATGAAATATGAAAGACAACATTTCATAGTTTTTGGATAGATTATAACGTTTTAATTCTAAAATAGACATCAAATAAGCTTTTGTTAGCCAGTTTCTGCTCATAAATATATAGTATGTTCGGTCAAAAATAAACTCATCAACTAAGATGTTATAGTATTTGTTCCAATGTAAGGGTACTTTAAAAAAGAATACTTTATAAGAAATTTATGGGAAAAGACGATTTTCTTTTCAAGATGTTTCCAACTCTAACTTTGAACAAATTCTGTAGAGTGGCCCATATAGCCTATTTGAACAGGATATGTTTCCAGGCATGACTATGTACTAAAAATGTGCTTTTGACTTATATATATATATACTGCCGTTCAAAAGTTTGGGGTCGGTACGATTTTTAATGTTTTAAAATAAGTCACTTATGCTCACCAATGCTGTATTTATTTCATTAAAAATACAACACAAAACAGTAATATAGTGAAATATTATTACAATTTAAAATAACTGTTTTCGATTTTAATATATTTTAATATATTATTTATTCCTGTGATCAAAGCTGAATTTTCAGCATCATTACTCCAGTCTTCAGTGTCACATGATCCTTCAGAAATCATTCTGATATGATGATTTGATGCTCAAGAAACATTTATGATTATGATCAATGTTGAAAACAGTTGTGTACCATTTGTTTTAGGATTCTTTGATGAACAGAAAGTTAAAAACAACAGCATTTATTTAAATTAATTTATCCAGAAGGGACACTAGGTCTGAGAACCACACTCAGGCCGGCCAGTGCGGGGCTACTAATAATAGATGAGCCCCTTCCTGGCGAACCCTCTCCAGAACTCCCGGGAGCATTGATATCGTGGGAAAAGCGTATAGGTGTAACCTCGGCCACACCTGCACCATCGCGTCCAGTCCGAGAGGAGCTGGATATGTAAGGGAGAACCATAGCGGACAATGGGTTGTATCGGATGATGCGAAAAGATCAACCTGAGCTTGACCATAGTTCTCCCATAGGAGCTCCACCACCTCGGGGTGATGTCTCCACTCCCCGGGCCTCAGCCCCTGCCTTGACAGGATATCTGCTCCCACATTCAGAAACCCTGGAATATATACTGCCCTGAGTGACAGTAATTTCCCCTGGGCCCATAGGAGGATCTGATCAGCCAGTTTGCATAATAATCGAGACCTCAGACCCTCCTGATGGTTGATGTAAGAGATCACCAATGTGTTGTCTGTGCGGAAAAGCACATGGTGGCCTCTCAGGTCTGGCAGGAAGTATTTGAGAGCTCGAAATACCGCCATCATTTCTAGTCGATTTATATGCCAAAAAAGCTGATGGTCCTGCCAGAGACCTGTCGCAGAGCGGCCACTCATGACCGCCCCCCAGCCTATAAGGGAAGCATCCGTCAATAGCGTTACGCGTCGACAAGAAGCCCCCAATACTGGGCCCTGGGCAAGGAACCAAGGTTTCTTCCACATGACCAAGGCACGTAGGCATTGCCGTGTGACCTTGATCGTGCGAAATGGATTTCCCCTCTGAGAAAACCCCTTGGTCCTGAGCCACCACTGCAGGGGTCTCATGTACAGAAGGCCAAAAGTAATTACGTTGGACGCAGCTGCCATGAGACCCAACAGTCTCTGAAACTGTTTCACAGTGAGTGACTGGCCTAGTTTTACCCTCTTTATGGCTGTGAGAATCTCAGAAATACGTGCTGGAGACAATCGTGCTTGCATAGTTGTCGAATCCCACACCACCCCTAGAAAAGTGGTCCTCTGGGCCTGGAGGAGCACACTCTTCTTGGTGTTTAGCCGCAAAACCCAACCTTTTATGTGAGACAGAACAACATCTCGATGCCGAACTGCCATCTGCTCTGAATGAGCTAGGATCAACCTGTCGTCGATATAATTTAATACGCGAATGCCCTGGAGTCTCAGAGGAGCCAGCGCTGCTTCCACGCATTTTGTAAAGGTGCGGGGTGATAAACCTAGGCCGAACGGAAGGACCCGATATTGGTATGCTTCGCCCCCGAAAGCAAACCTCAGGAACTTCCTGTGATGAGGATGTATGGATACATGAAAGTAAGCGTCCTTTAAGTCTATTGTGACAAACCAGTCCTCGGACTGAATCTGTGATACAATCTGTTTGAGTGTAAGCATCTTGAACTTGAGTTTCTGAACTCTGCTGTTTAAATGACGAAGATCTAGAATAGGACGCAACCCCCCATCCTTTTTGGGAACGATGAAGTAACGGCAGTAAAACCCCGACTCTCTGCTGGGAGGAGAAACGCTTTCTATAGCCCCTTTTTGCAGAAGCTTCAGTACTTCTTGCTCCATGACCAGAGCCCGCTCTGGGTCCACCACTGTGGATAGAACCCCTTGAAATCTGGGCGGACGAGAACCGAACTGAATTCTGTAACCCTTTTCTATAGTGTGCAGGACCCACTGAGAAATATTTGGCAGTAGTTTCCACACTGCCAGAAATTCTACTAAAGGGACCAGTCACTCGAGACTGGCCTCTGGATTTGGTTGAACAGTCACTTCGGTGCCCTGAAGCGGCAAACCGAACTGACAACCAAACAACCAAACTGACCGTTCTACGACCCTCCTCGGAGGATCGTCGCCGAACAAACTTGAAGGAGAAATCGGGGCGTCCAGAAGAACAGACCTATTTTTATTTTTTATATCTGAAAGATTTAACCAAAGATGACGCTCCGTGGCCACCAGGGCTGCCATAGAACTGCCACTGATTTGGCCGTTTCCTTGGTGGCCCGGAGAGACAGGTCTGTTGCGTGATGCAATTCTCGAATTGCGCCCGCGCTGACTTCCTCACGTTCATCGATATCCTTCAGCAGATCAGCCTGGTATGCCTGTAGTAAAGACATAGTGTGCAGGCATGACGCAGCCTGACCTGCTGCCGAATACGCTTTACCCACCAGCGTAGAAGTAGATTTTAAAGGCTTGGTGGGTAACGTCGGGGCTTTTAATGACAACGCTGACTAGGGGGAGAGATAGCTTGCAAGCGTCTCTTCCGCCCGAGGCACCGTCAAATAACAATTATTACTATAATTGGATGTTTGCGGATTAAACACTCTGAATGAAGCCGGTTTATTCCACGATCTTGACACCTCAGTGTGGACACCTCACTTGACACCTCAGTCCCCGACGTGGAGGGTGTGTTCTAGATGGTAGAAATCTTTCATCTTGTAAACTCTTTTTAATTACACTCTCAGAATTATCGGCAGGCCAATTAATATTTAATTTCGCTACAGCACGAGATAAAACCTCCATAAGCTGGCAAAGACTCATTATCCCCCATTTCAATACTGACGACATCCAGTTCCTCAGAACTGGATACCCTCAGCATTGGTGCCTCAGCCTGGGAAGGAGAAACCGCAGCGCGGGCTCCTTCCTGGGCAGAGGCACTGGATCCAGCAGGTAAGGGCTGAGAAAGGGCGGGGCCCGTCTCAAGCCCCGCTACCAGATCTATATGCGAAACCCAAGATGAAAGCCGCCGCTGTGCCTCGGCAGCAGCGGGACCCGCACCTCGGGGAGCGCGAACCGAACCGTCCTCCTCGAAGAACGCCCGGCGGGAGCAGAGCGTCCTCACGGACAGCTTCTCGCAATGCTCACAGTCAGCCCCCTCGAGAACTGACTGGGCATGCCCCACTCCCAAACAAGCAACACAAAGCTGATGTGTGTCCCCACCCGTGATGAAACGAGGGCAGGGAACAACACAACGTTTGAATTCCTGTTTCGCCATAATAATATATACACTCACCGGCCACTTTATTAGGTACCCCATTCTAGTAACGGGTTGGACCCCCTTTTGCCTTCAGAACTGCCTCAATTCTTCGTGGCATAGATTCAACAAGGTGCTGGAAGCATTCCTTAGGGAGTTTGGTCCATATTGACATGATGGCATCACACAGTTGCCGCAGATTTGTCGGCTGCACATCCATGATGCGAATCTCCCGTTCCACCACATCCCAAAGATGCTCTATTGGGTTGAGATCTGGTGACTGTGGAGGCCATTTTAGTACAGTGAACTCATTGTCATGTTCAAGAAACCAATTTGAAATGATTAGAGCTTTGTGACATGGTGGAAGTAGCCATCAGAGGATGGGTACATGGTGGCCATAAAGGGATGGACATGGTCAGAAACAATGCTCAGGTAGGCCGTGGCATTTAAACGATGCCCAATTGGCACTAAGGGGCCTAAAGTGTGCCAGGAAAACATCCCCCACACCATTACACCACCACCACCAGCCTGCACAGTGGTAACAAGGCATGATGGTTCCATGTTCTCATTCTGACTCTAACATCTGAATGTCTCAACAGAAATCGAGACTCATCAGACCAGGCAACATTTTTCCAGTCTTCAACTGTTCAATTTTGGTGAGCTCTTGCAAATTGTAGCCTCTTTTTCCTATTTGTAGTGGAGATGAGTGGTACCCGGTGGAGTCTTCTGCTGTTGTAGCCCATCCGCCTCAAGGTTGTGCGTGTTGTGGCTTCACAAATGCTTTGCTGCATACCTCGGTTGTAAAGAGTGGTTATTTCAGTCACTGTTGCCCTTCTATCAGCTCGAACCAGTCTGGCCATTCTCCTCTGACCTCTGGCATCAACAAGGCATTTCCGCCCACAGAACTGCCGCTCACTGGATGTTTTTTCTTTTTCGGACCATTCTCTGTAAACCCTAGAGATGGTTGTGCGTGAAAATCCCAGTAGATTAGCAGTTTCTGAAATACTCAGACCAGCCCTTCTGGCACCAACAATCATGCCACGTTCAAAGTCACTCAAATCAACTTTCTTCCCCATACTGATGCTCGGTTTGAACTGCAGGAGATTGTCTTGACCATGTCTACATGCCTAAATGCACTGAGTTGCCGCCATGTGATTGGCTGCTTAGAAATTAAGTGTTAACGAGCAGTTGGACAGGTGTACCTAATAAAGTGGCCGGTGAGTGTATATATATATATATATATTGTGCTTGTGACAGACAACAATAAATAGACAAGGACAGTATACCGAGAGCGCTTGCTGAAGGCACAGAAGCTGACGCGGTCTGTTTTCAGGGGTGCTTTATAGCTTCCTGGTCTATGACGTCACCCGCCTATGACGTCTCGCTCTTCCATTGGACTGATTATACACGTGCTTCACGACGCAATCACGCAGGGCGTTCCCACCGCGTCTCAACGCAGCTCGAGTTCCCTTGAAAGGGATCATAATATACTCTGTCTTTAAGGACTATCTGTAAAAACATGAACGAAGGAAATAATACGTTCATATATATATGTTACATATCAAACACGTCAACATGTTACACATTTAATTATAGCCACACCTGTAAGGAAATATGGTTGTATATACAAACACTGACTGTGTAAGATAAAGATTAATGCAAAATGAAGATTAATGCATAAAGATTAATGCATATGACACTTACCTGAAGACCGTATGGGGCCGATAGCATCACTGGTTTCACTCACTCCCACTTTACCCACTATCCTGTAGCGGATCAAGTACTGCTTTCCAGACTCCAATCCAGTCAGAGTAAAGTCTTCATCAGCTGTGTTTATGATCATCCACTGTTCCTCAGCGCCAGAATCTGCTTTCACCTGCTGGTACTCCACTCTGTAATGCACAGTTTCTCCAGTCGGGGACTTCTGCAGTTTCAGTAACACACTGCGCTCCAGGACCTTCTTCACTTCTGGTGGGGGAGGCTTCGACACGGGCTGGAACTGTGTGTCTGTCAGATTCCCTTTTTCATACAGATAGATAGAGGAGCCTGGACTGGAGGGATCGGAGATGGCAGAAATAATGAATCGATACCTCTTTTCATCTTTATTAGCCTCTGAAAAACTTTTGAAAAGAGATAAGTTCTCTCTCATCTTTAAGATGACACGAAGATTGTTGTGCCACTCTTCTGATACTAACGTGCTAGACTGGACTTTCACCACATCTAGCTCTTTAAACTCGTCAGATTCCAGAAACTTCTTCAGGGTTGAAAGATACGGGTCTTCATATTTCAGAGATGTGAAGGTCAAGCACACCACAACATCAATATTAGGATTAAGGAAGTCGATTTTGAGACGGTTTGAGTTTTCAGTTTTGATTTTCTCCAGCATCTTGGTTTGAAAACTCAAGAGGTCAAGTTCAGCCTTTGCATGATCTAACCACTGGTTAAGCATGTCATGATTGAAAGGGGAGCTGTAGTGGATCTTCAAGATGTCTTCCAATGAATTTTGCTCCATCTCTCCTCCTCGTATAGCAGGCAAGACCTTGGCCACTGCTTTTAGAAATACTATTTTGTAAATGTTAAGAGAGCCCTGAAATAAACAGAGCCTCTCTGTGATGTATTTGAAAACATTTACCAGTGTTTTTCTAGACAGGTCATTGCATGTCCTTTCTACTTCTCCCAGCCCCTCTATTATATCTTCAGTGTTGGAAACCAGACGTGTGCTAAGTTCTCTCTCCAACTGAACAGCTTTTGTATCCAGTAGAGAAAGAGGATAGAGCCAGACTTTTACTGGAACTGCGTTCTGTGGATTCTCCTTCAGTATAGTGGGGAGCTTCTTGTACACCTCTAGGGCCTCCATGAAAGTGGTGGGACTTTGATCAAGGCGGACGTCACCATGAAATGTGCAGGCAGTCTTCTCAGCCACTTTCTTTTGAGCATCTGTCATATTTACAGATCCTTGTCCCTCAATGGAATATTGAGGAATCTTCTTGACCATGATATTCAGTTTTCCCTCAATCTCCTGCTTATCTTCATCTTCTGAAAATGTTCGATCAAACACCATGACTGCCTGAGCTCCGTATAGTACACCTGTGACCACATGAGTTGCAGTTTTCTGGTCAAAGACCTGAGGGTAGGTGATCTTGCCCAACTGAGTCATAGTGAGCTGTTCAAATCTGGAGGTTTCACTGTAATACATTGTAACTCTGGACTGATGGTTTGAGGATTTGGTGTCACGCAGGAACTTGGCAGATCCTCCCACCTCCACCAGCCCTCCCACGAAGCTGGCCTTCAGGGAAGCGCTTACATCCAGGAGACTGGACTTACTAGAGAGAGAGTCAGAGCTACTGAACTTCAAATCTGTCCTGGGCTGTGGACGGCTGTCCAAATCTTCACTCAATGATTTCTTATCCCACAGAGTGACACCTGAAATGAGAAATTACTTTTAGAGTTATGTACGAGGAAGTGATGTATGTTAAAGAAACATTTAGGTTTTATAGTGTTGTTACAGAAGGATTGGTAATTAGTGATGCAAGATTTGATGAAGAGGGGAAAATAAACGTTTCATTATTTATTGTTTTTAGGTTTGTAAGGCACCTGGAATGAAGGTATCCTTGCGGCAGTCATACAGCATACCAGGAAACAGAGGTCTTCCTAAAGCTGCCACTTCAATGGGCTGTGATTCCAGGGCTGCAGTAAATAACAAATAAAAGGTAAAAATGTATACTTAGAATATTTATAATATATTAACAAAATGACATCTGATAATGAATACTGTTAAAACTCTTTCTCCGCCAGCATTTTTGAAAAAGTTGGCAAAATTTTCATGACCTCCAAAATATTTGTTGTAAGAATATCTCAAACATGCAAAATTTCAAAAGAGAGAGCACACCCTCTGCTTTAAAAAACCAAAAAGTTTTTATTCTAGCTTCATCCATTCTTTTTTAAGTTTCATCAAAAAAGCAACAATTTGAGCAAAAAGCTGAGAAAATCAAAGACTTTTTTTGTCAAAAAAAAAAAAAAGACTACGTCTAGATCTAATTCAGAACGATGATCAAAACATAGATGGATAGAGTAGATTGAGTCCATCAACACCGTCAAAGCTTGCACAGTCCTATAGCTTGTCATGGATCGACTTTTCATTCGGTAACATTATACAGTTTTGATTAATGTGGTTTAATGTTGATGATTGAATGTTTTTTCACCTGCTTCATTCATTACTCTTTCAGAAGATGCGTAATGGTGCCCCCTACCGTATAACAGTGAAAACACGAAAAGCCGGAAATATCCGTCAATGGGGGGGAAAGATTTAATACTGAAGAAATACTGAAGTGAATGGTCAAAGGAAATACAGAATTAAACCTTCGACCTTCAGGTCAGTATAATTATATCATATAAAATCCTTAATTTATATGTACACATTTAAAAGACGCTTTTATCCAAAGCAACTTACAATAGAGTCTCTTACATCAATCACCAGAGTGAGCAGTGTTTGCACCCCCTATTCAGGCAGATGCAGCAGTTCCTGCTCTGGTCAGAAACCAAACTGCTCTCCCAGAGGGCAATTTTCATTCTGGCTGGAGATTTGGAAACTTTGTTTCTTGCCCCTGAGAGGTAGCAGCTCATAGATTCTGATCTCTCAACGCCATGACAGCGTTGAGTTCCCTTCGAAAGGCAACGTCTCAGGTTCCCTGAAAGGGGAATGAGAGGCTGTCATGGCGTTGACACTATGGGAATGTCATTACAAACTAAAGCCCTGCATTTCAGCCCGAGCCCGACGGGCCCCGACTTATTTACGCCCCTAGGGCCGGGCTTCGGGCCAATTTTCACGTCATAGTTCACATGCGGGCCGGGCCTCGGGCCTTTTTTGGGTTATCCTTCTTTTTATATTTTTAGACATTAATTTAAAAATGTATATGAAGTTGACGTCGACGATAGAAAAACAAACATAAAAAGCCATTTCATAACCTCGTAACTTTCATAATCTTATAATTACACAAACAAATGACTGACATGACAGTCTCACGCATGCACGCACGCACACACACAAAAGGTTTCCCGTCAGCGGCGCGACCCACGATTCACCTCATGAGCAAATAATGGAGAATATTAAGAGAAAAATCGCAGATGGCCAACTTAAAACGGTAAAAAACACCAGAGGAAAGGCAAACTTCTGGGCTGTTTTTCAAATCGTGACAACCTTAAATGATGAGCCAACTGGTTATGCACAATGTACAACTTGCAAGGCTGTGCTAAGCTACGATAGTAAGAAGACGGGATCATCTCATTTACAAAGACATTTTGAGCGTGGTGGATGTAACGGTAGCGAACCAACCAGCAGCAGCAAACAAATGAGTGTGAGTGATTTCCTTGCCAAACCAACTCCTTCTAGGGTGAAATCACTGATCACAGATAAATGCGTGAATTTCTGTTGTATGGACATTCGGTCATTTGAAACGGTAGCAGGGAACGGTTTCATCCAGTTAGCGCAAGAGCTAATAAATGTAGGCGCAGCCCATGGACGTCTGTCAGTAACAAGTTTACTCCCTGACCCCACCACAATCTCCCGAAAGTGCAAAGAACTGGCGACTGCTAAGAGAGGGGACGTGGTTGAAGAAATCAAGGGGGTCATGTCGTTGATAAATGTGGGCATGACAACTGACATGTGGACGGATGATCACCGTAAAATAAGCTACATGTCAATCACATGTCACTATGTCACACCACAATATGACATGAAGAGCAGGGTACTCACCACAACAAGCTTCCCAAACGAGGCCAAAACAGCAGACAATATTCGAAAAGAGTTGCAGCAACAATTCTCAGTCCTTGGATTCGATGCTTCGGTGATGAATTCTGTTGTCTGGGTAACCGATCAAGGCGCTAATTATGTTGCCGCTCTTCGCCCATACCGGCGCCTGGACTGTCAAGACCACCTGTACAACACTGTCCTCCGGCATGCCTTGAACTCCGATGAGCTTTCAGAAACAGTCCCAGAAGTAGCAGAGACCCTTCAGGCCGCCAAGGCTTTAGTCCGATATTTAAAGCAGTCAGGTCTGACAAGCCGGTTGTCAAAAACTGTCAAACAGATGGCAGAAACCAGATTTAGCACCGTATTTCTCACCCTGGAGTCAATTGAGTCAGTCTACGCAGAGTTACAGGAGATACTTCAGAGCCGTGGTGGGAGCCAGAGACTACACGATGTGTCCCCTGATGTGCTGTCTTTCCTGATTCAATTTTTGCGCCCATTCTACGACGCACAAAGGGAGTTGGAGGGGGATAAATACCCAACACTGAACCTCGTCGTGCCCTGGCTTCACAAGCTGAAACACCATTGCCAGCCAGATGTGTCGGACACTCCTTCCCAAGCAATTATCCGCCAACGGCACCTTGAGTGGATAATAAAGAAAGTCCACATCCAGCCACTTCACAAACTGGCCATATTCTTATGGCCAAAGTTCAGTCAGTTAAGGATGTTTACCAACGCCGAGAGGGATGACATCTTTCAGCTGGCCAAACGTCAGATAGCTCGCTTTAGAGAGGAGGGGACGGCGGATCAAGCAGCCGGTGAGATTTTATTTTAAGTGTGTGTGTATTACTATTATTATTATTATCAGGCCTATTATTATTCTTATTATTTCACTTTATTTTCACCTGCAACCAAGTCACTTATTATAGTAGGTAGGTATTATAGGCCTCTAAATTAATGTATTAATCATAGCTACTTGGCCAACTAATAATTATAAAATAATTATGATTCATGCAGTGGCGAGCATTTCTGTGTCTGCACGTACACCTGTTGCTGCGGGCCATGCAGCAAAGAAGAGAGCGCTGGCCGAGTTTGAGGAAGAGTGGGAAAACATTCTGGAGCAGGACGAGGATGACGACGATGAAGTACAGCAATACATGCGCCTCAATCACAACATGGAAGGTGATGGACGAGATGTGCTGCTCTGGTGGAAACAGCACGAGACCCTGCTACCACAACTGTCCAGACTGGCCCGCTCTGTGTTTAGTGTCCCCGCCAGCAGCAGCAGCAGCGAACGTGTCTTCAGCGCCGCGGGAAGAGTGATAGAAGAGAGGAGGACTGGGTTAAAACCTTCCACTGTGGATGCTATTCTTTTTCTCCACGATGCTCTGTAAGAGACCGTTCTAACTTTTCGTTTGATTGGACTTTATTTTCGTTTAACTGTTGTAAACTACTGATGTTTTTCGTTTGATTGGACTTTATTTTCGTTTAACTGTTGTAAACTACTGATGTTTTTCGTTTGATTGGACTTTATTTTCGTTTAACTGTTGTAAACTACTGATGTTTTTCGTTTGATTGGACTTTATTTTCGTTTAACTGTTGTAAACTACTGATGTTTTTCGTTTGATTGGACTTTATTTTCGTTTAACTGTTGTAAACTACTGATGTTTTTCGTTTGATTGGACTTTATTTTCGTTTAACTGTTGTAAACTACTGATGTTTTTCGTTTGATTGGACTTTATTTTCGTTTAACTGTTGTAAACTACTGATGTTTTTCGTTTGATTGGACTTTATTTTCGTTTAACTGTTGTAAACTACTGATGTTTTTCGTTTGATTGGACTTTATTTTCGTTTAACTGTTAAACTATTGGAAAAAAGAATGGCCATGTTCTGTGGTGAATTTTTGAGGTAAGATAACCTGCGAGACTGCGAGTTTGTTTTTAATTAATTTAATTTAATTTGTTTAGACTTTAGATTGTAGGCTATGCTCATTTCGTTTGCGATGTTGCGAGCAGCCTGAGCTTGCCTCAGTAGGCTATTTAAAAAAGGTGTTTTACTCACTGTGGTTTAATAAATAAACATTTATTAAACTAACTGTCTGTGTGATATGCTTGAAGTGTTTTATATCTATGGTTTTTATTGTAGCCAAGTAAAGTAGCCTATTAGCGTTGATTTGAGAGGCTAAATTAATCATGTTTTACTCGCTGTCGGCGCGGCTGCTTGGTCGTCATTTAAAAAAAAGAATGCTCCAAACATTTGTCTTAACTTAATAAAGAAATAAAAAGAAACATAACTAACAAAACTGACCTATTTTAATGGCTGCAAATAGGGCAGGCTGCCGCTGTGTCATAAAAAAAAAAACGGGCTCGGGTCGGACTCGGGCTGATAATTCTGATGAGCTGTCGGACACGGGTCGGGCTAGGGCCTGAGCGTTTCGGGCCAGGGCCGGGCTCGGGCCTAGATTTGAGGCCCGTGCAGGGCTCTATTACAAACCTCTCTTAAGGAAAGAGGAAAGAGGTTACATATGTAACCTGAGACAATTTTTGCTTCAAATAATATTGAATCTGTCCAGTGATATTGGTGATAGCACATTCACATTTTGTAACAACATTTCAATCTTACCTGGTTGGTTTTTTTTGTTTCCTTCGTCTGCTAAGAAATGAAGTCCTCTGGTGTGAAGCTCATCAGGTTTGGGTTGTAACACTTTCTATTTTTGAAGGAATAGTTCATAAAATAATTTTCTAAAAAAAAAACTTCCACAAAGATTTTTTATTCTTAATCTCATGAAATACATCTGGGCACACATCCACATTTTCTCTGAGGGAGTGCACTTACCTGTGTATTCACCACAGCTAGGGTTGCCAACCATAGATATGTACAGTAGATGCAGCTCGCCTGCTTCAAAAGTGCCACCATCTTGAAATCATCAACCTGTTTGAATGTCAATGTGAAGGAGTCATGACCTTGTCTTGTTTAGTTTCATTGTCATATTCTGCTTAGTTTTCCCTGTCACCATTTGTTCTTGTTTTTTGTTTGTTGTTTCTTAAGTGTTCCTTTCTAATTATTTATAGTTATAGGCTGCCTGCATTTTTCTTATAAAATAAAGGTAAAATTATTATTATTATTTTAATTACTATATTATATTTATTCTTAAATACTGTATTTTTATAATAATGAAATAGTCTTATTACTATAGTTATAATTCTTTTTGTAATGTTTTTATTTAGTACTACTACTAATATTAATCATAATATTTATTATTAGTCATATTGATCTATAAGCACCCATTTTTTTGGGGCCAAATTGTGCCACCCTACAAGAAGGCACAACAGCAACAAACCTGGTGTTCTTTGTCATTTTTTGAGAATGTTAAATCGCAATTTTAACCAGAATTTAACCAGTTTCCCCCCTAAATTGTGCAGTCCTAGTTGCTCCTGATGTCAGCATGTTCACAGTTGTTTTTTGTTTTTTTTTACAGGGACCAGATGTCACTGATGAGTCCTGCTGACTCAAACTTTCACACAAGTCTCTTTAAACTGTTTTCTCTGATCAAGTCAAGTCAACCTTTATTTTTATAGTTCATTTAAAAACAACAGAAGTTGACTCAAAGTGCTTTACAGATCAAGCAAGAATAAAAAAAAAACAAATTTAAATGCAACATCATACATTCCATCAGTTTTAAAAACCCATTTCATAATCTATTCAAAAGCCAAAGAAAACAGATATGTTTTTAAAGAAGATAAATGGCTAGCGATGAAGATGACCTCACATGGAAAGGAAGACTATTCCATAGTTTCGGACCCTTCACTGAAAAGGCACGGTCACCCTTAGATTCATAACAGCAACAAGGAACCGTCAATAGCAATTGGTCAGAAGACGTGAGTGCTATAGTTGGAGAGTAAGGCTGGGCAAACACTGTGCGATTTTCGTCCGATTTTGAGCCGAATTCTGACTCGTGCGGCTCTTTTTCAGGTCGGGCCGATTCTCAGTTTTGTAGTGGGTCGTTTGTCGTGGAGTGTTCGTGAAGAGGACAGGGGGAAACGAGAGGGGATAAACCTCTCCCGACAGGCAATCGGATGGTCGGATGAATTTCTAGCATGTCTCTGGCAGTTCCCCCATTATTTTTAGTAAAGCAAGTTCTTCATTGCAGGAAAAAGCAAGCTTTTTCTGTTTTTCAATATCAGCAATAATCTAACTTTGATTATCTGAGTATAATACAAATAAATAATTTTCCCTATCATAAAATAAGACTTCAATCTTTCTTCTATATGTGCATGCTGGGTTCAAAATAATCTAGCATGGTGAATAACATTTTCATTAACCAACATCAAGGAATTCCCTTTTTTTTATTGACTCAACAACTCCCATTTACTTCAATCATAAGATTGCTGTAAATTATGTATGACTGTTGAAGCTTGGTCACCCAATCTTGTTAAAGTTATATTTTCTTAACACATACTTAATTATCTGCAATGGAATAATTTTTTCCTGCTGTCCTCAGGGATAACGAGATACAAATTTTAGACGTCTTCAAATATAAAATACAATATATTAAGCATGTGCAATCTTAATTATATTTATCTATTAATATTTATTATTAGGCTACATTTATTGAATAAATATACATCTTATTATTTTAACTTATTTCATACTACAATAATCTGTTATCAGTATAATATTAACGTATGATCAACACTCTTACAGTGTAATTGAAATGCAATTGTAATGTCACCAAAATACATTTAAAGTTTATGCTGAGTGAATTCTGCATTTCAAAACTTAAAAACAAGAGTATATTTAAAGTGTACTTAAGTATACTTGAAATAGTTTCACTTTAGCACAAACAAGTATATTTAATACAACTTTAGTTAAACTTCAGCACTACGTTCGGACAACTAAAATGTATTTAGTACAACATTAGTTGTACCAATTTATAGTGAGCCACAAATACATTTAGTTACACTAAAATACATACAAATAAATTGTGCTTAAGTATACTATTTTTTCACAAGGATGTATAGCGGGATCCAGTCTTTTCCGTATCAGTCAGCGCGAGTAAGATTGTTTGTTTATATCAGCATGAGTTTGAAAACCCATTTTATTGGTCAGACTCATGCCATCGAGAATTCATTAGGAATATTTACAAAGTTGGAATCCTGTGCTTTACAACAATATAAACAATCGTTGGGATGCGACCAGAGAAAAACTGTATTTTTCATGGATTATTAAAGGAAAGAACACCTCTAAAAGAACCTCAATTCGACCAAAATCTACATTTTTCCTGCAGCTCGTAATTAACATTCTGACTCATTCTGCCAGCACGGGTCACACACCCATGCACAAGCACACACACACACACACACACACACACACACACACACACACACACATATTACAGCAATATAAAAGTTAAAATATAATATAATAGTTAAATTCAACTTTGCACTTTCTTGTCTCTGCAGTTTCAACTTTATGGTTTCACAATTTCTAATGTCTTTCCTCTGAAAAACTAGCATTAACTTTTATTAACCTTCGCTCAACTTTTACTCCAACACATTCACACTGACATTGCCTGTTGATATTGTATTAAAGTCACATCTTACCTGGAGTCTTTGTTCTTGATATTGTAAATCTGAAGCTGTAGTGATATTTATAGTTACTGAGGAAATGTCTCATGTGTGTTGTCAGAAAAAAGTGTTCTCAGAAATGTTGGAGGGGAGGTGGCCAAGTGGTCATTGCCACTTTGACCTTGAAATGCTTTCTGGCGGTATACAATAATTTTGTGTGAGGTATGGAGTAGAATTTATTAACCACATTAACTCCACCATCCCGTATCCGGGATATAAAAACGTTGTTTTGACGTTCGTACGTTCTTTTTAAGGACTTCTATATTTAGCATTACTCAATTCTTGGTATCATTTGAAAGCTTAGAATCTATACTTTACAAAGAATACAATCACTTTCAGTTTTATGATACATATCAAATGAAATATTAGCTTAAATATGCATTGGTCCCAGGCAAATATTTCCGCTTTATGATTGCGAATAAATCTTTCTACAAATATTTATTTTTTATATATTTCACAAAACAGTCAAATCATATATTACAATAAAGCTCTCATTCTAAGGAATGTGTGAATATAGGTTATTACATTGTGAGACAATCATAGATCGAAATATCTTCAAAATAATCGCGGAGTGAAATAATATCAAACCGAAATGATAGATAAAAGTATCACATTCATGCTCCGATGTCGGCTACAGTGAGCCGCAAACAGCCACATAATCTATATCACCTTTTAGCTTAGGGTGTTATCTTTCAAATGAGACCATTTTCACGTTTCTGTGAGCTTTCGTTGTTAAGAAAAAGCTTTTCGAATGAACTGAGAGGAGACGCGCTCTGAGCGCTCTCTCAGCGCGCGAGACCCCGAATCTGCAAATCATCTACACAGAGCGTCTATCCTTATTTTTGCTACTGAGACAGGCATTCTAGTTAGTATATAGATCTAAAAGGAACTAAGCTCGGGTCATATATCACGCGGACCGGTTTTCCGACGGACGCGCAGCTGCTCCGTGGATCACTTCCGGGTCACTACTCTTTGTTGACAAAGTGAAATATCTGCGAGTTCGCGTGTGTTATTATAGTTTATATGAACTGTTTTGATTTCTATAATTGCATCTAGAAAGATAAAAGCATCAATGGCATTGATAAAAGCGATCTTTGGATGTGTAACTGGTTTGTAAATTGACCATTTGGAGAAGTTTGGACTTTGGAGAGGGCGCATTCTCAAGACTGCGTTTGGGTAAGTGTACACCCTGGTTTTCAGCATTTACGTTTACATTTTTACATTACATGTTTACTAACATAAAGTTATTGTTAATTTGAAATGTGAAAGCACAGCAACCAATCTGATAAACTATTATTTGAAAATAAATGTCGAATGTATTGGGAATGGAAATTGTGATTGCGCAATCGTTTCCAAGTTTGCATAAGTTGAATAAAATTGTCATTTCAGTAAATCTACATTTTGATATTGTGAAATGGATATTATTACAGTGCAGAAACTATGTATAAACAGTGATTTCTTTGTTTTAGGTTCTATTGGAGATTGAAGATGTGGCACTGTTGGCACAGTGTTGGCACAGCTGGCATCACATCTCCAGGAGGCTGGCCGGTGATGTTGAGGTGATGCACAACAGAGGTGTCAAAACTGATGCCCATATAATGAATGATATAAATCTGGAGGATGAGGACCCTGTTCTAGATTGTAATAGACCACAGATTTTAGGCAAATAATATGTCAAATGATAAGTCTTGTATCTTCTGAAAGAATAAAATTATCAAAATCATAAAGCGCCTATTTGTTTCTTTTTGTTTACTATAGCACAGACAACATATACTATAATATTTATCACATTCAGCAGTGTTTTATATAATTTCAAAGGGTTTTCTGTCAAATTACACTGGAATATTGCATATGGACCACTGTGTATGTCTATGAGCAGAGTTTAGATTTGGGTAGGTGGAAATTACATAAAAAAAGGTAATATTCCTCCCTTCAGATTTATTTGAATATCTTTTTCATTTTTTATTATAGAGAAAAAATTCTTTTTTCCAGTGTTTGCTGTCATCTAGAGGAAATAGCCATACTTGTCTGCAGGTAGCTAGAGCCCACAGGGCCTTAGCCTCGTGAGACCATCCTGATCTCGCGAGCTTTCAAGGTTTCACTCGCAGATCAGTCTGGATACTTTCCGTTAAAGAAAATTTGGGAGCAGTTCACCAAACGAACGTCCAATCAGCGTTGGCTTTGAGGCGGGTTGAGGTGTGACGCAACGAGAAGCGCGTCAGTTCAGTCTAAAGAACATGTCGGCTTCAGCGGATGAAACTAGCATCAGCGTGGCTATCGAGCAAGTTTTATCGGAATTACAGAGTATTTCTTCACTGAAAGAAGAGCAAAACACTGCTCTGGAGGCTTTTCTCAGAGGAAAAGATACGCTCTGTTAGTACGTCATATGCTTCGTTGATCTGATTGGTTGATTTGGCCCGTCTATCACCAACATAGGCCAATCAGCTAACCAGTATTTTCGCCCCTTACCAAAACTACTTCAACGGAAGGTTTCCAGATGGATATGCGGAGCAAATCCATCTGGCGGAGTCAGGTTAACAGGGCCTGAGTTATACACTTTCAAAAATGAATTTAAAATTAAAAAATTAAAAAGCGCCTCTTTTTTTTGGTGTTCATTAAAGCTCAGACAACATATACTTAAATGTTTATCACTTTTAGCACTGTTTTATGAAAGTGCAAAGGGTTTACTGTAAAATGACACCAAAACTGTGTATTTAGGCCAAAGTATGTGGGAATGGGAAGCTTTTTAATTTGGGTAGGCCAAATCCAGGCGGAAATCCCCAAAAATGGCAAGGATTGTAAGAGGTTAAAATGTTAATATCTCAAAATTGTAATCAGATCCAATCAGTGAAGTCTCACATCTCATTCAAACGCATTCATCACGGCCTGTCCCAAATGGCACACTTCTGCCGGATTCACAGACAAGGCGTAATGATTAAAATGCATGTGCCATCTGGGACAGGGCCAATGAGCATTTGATATCACTGAAATAAAGCCTTTGCAGTAATGCTTCTTGAGGTGTCAAATTTTGAAACATTTTTGAGTGTGGGATTTGACGGTTATGTGGCTGCTGAGGATGGAGATAAAAATCATTGAATAAAGGCTATAATATGGTTACTGAAGATTTGGATTACAGCTTTTATTAACATTTTATGTCGCATTTGTGTTTTGGCAAACAAAATAAATATAACATAAGTAATGGCTAAAATGTTTATTTATTTATTTAAAGATTTTAAAGTATAGTCTTTTTTAAAATTATGAAAACCTGTGAGACAAGTTGAATATGGCACCAGAGGCACACAGGACAGAATGAAATTTAAAATGTCCAATTAAACTAGATTTTTTAAAAAGTTGGCTATAGAAAGCCTGACCCTAAATTTTGATGAAGTTTGAAGTTTAAAGATAGTTGATAGATAGATAGATGGATAGATGGGGCAAAATCAATCTCCTTTGTTCTTGAACATTCCAAACACACTGATCAACTTTACACAACCTTGTAGTTTCAATGTACTGCTCAGTTCCCAGAAGAACTCTCATTTTCGTAGACACTCTTGGAGACTGTTGAACAGGAACAAAACGAACTGGTCAGCTCTGAAGGGAAAGACAAAGGTGCGTTGCATCTGAAAAGTGTGTCACCAAAAATCAATAGTAAGCAGCACTATACCTCTCAACTGCTGTTTTCACAGCATCAGTTGAGGGCGTCTCCAGTGTTGCCACTGCCATTTCCCCTGTGTGCTTTGGCACTGAGAATTAATCAGCAACGTGGGTGTGTCTGCGTCTTTTTAAAGATGTTCCACATGATATGGGCAGGATGTGGCTTCCCTTTCCACTGAAAGGGCATGCTTTCCCATTGTTATCCGAGTCTGTCTGAGTGGTTCAGTGGACGGAACAGCAGTTAAGGCTCCTCAGCGAAAAAACAAATGATGCGTGCATCCGCTTCCTATTTATACCAACGCTGCGGACGCCGAGATGCAAATCTCGCACGCCAATGTGGATTGGCTTGTTCTGTTAACACTCGAAGATGATAGGGCTCTCTGATATGATCCCAATTTTTTCATATGTGGATACATACATAACCGAGATGACCTTTTTTAGGTTAAGGAATCAACGTAAATCAATAGAGGCCTTTTTATTAAATTGTGACGTGAATAGACTACTGTAAAAAGTGGAATAGTCATTTGAAATCTCTTTGGGGGTCATACGTGATTTTTCCATTTATGATGTATAGAATTTAAATTAGCCTGAGCTTTTTCTAATCTAAAAAATAAAGAGCTATTCTGTTCCCCTTCCTCCAACGATCTTGTCCAAAGGCTCCTTCTACTTTCTTTGTATGCCAGATTTACAAAATAAAATCGATAACATCTATACAGAGTTTGTCTGCCTCTGAAACATTATCTGATCCTTTATTAAGAACTGAAGTAATTTTTTTATATAATTTTTTTCTTCATGTTCTTTATGAAGGTTAGCTAAATGACGTAGTTATGCCAAAATGCTTTAAATATTTTGAAGCTTCAAACTTAAAAAAAAAAAAAAAAATGAGTTCCTAGTTAACACAATATCCCTTTTCAGCCTCGACCTTCTTAAATAGCTAATTGAGTAATCTGTTTTTACTGCCTCAAATTTCAAAAGAGTGTTATTAAGTTTCCAGTAAGATAATTTCAAGACATAATAGTAAGTGGATATTTGAATACAAAGATAGATTGCTTTGTGGTCTGTAAGAGGGGTTGGAAAGACTTTTAACAGAAATATTGTCCAAGTCTACATACAAGCCAAAAGTCTATTCTTGATTGTCTGGAAAAATAGTACACGGTTAAAAATTACCTGTAAATTTTACAGTAAAATACTGGCAGCAGGGTTGCCAGCCAGTTACTGTATTTTTTACAGTAGCGTTTCTGTAATTTAATTTACAGAATTTTACTGTATTCTCTGATTACAGTAAATAACAATATTTTTAAATTGTTGTATTTTTTACAGTAAGTTACATGAATATTTGTATTTGCTATATCTAGAGGAAGTATGTAAAATGCAGTATATACAATATAGTTTCCTGATTTCTGAATATTAATGACTGGCAGCTGAATTTTAAATGTTAATTATTTATCAACTGCATAAGCTTTAAACTATTGTTTTTAAATACATTAAGTGTTGTATAATGCACAACTTAATTCCCCTATTACTTCACAAAACAAACAAATTATTCAACATCCTAATCTTGAAAAACAGGTCAACATTTATTTTATTTATAACTTTAAAATATGCATGAAAAAAAGTCATAAAACATTGTATTTTGTATTATTTTGATTTCAATTTTATTTACAATTTTTTTTTCTTAAAATGGACATGAAATTAAATATTTTTTAACTACTAGAAACAAATTAGCCGTCATGGCCCTTCACACAAAGAAGAAATACGCAAACGACATACATTTAAAACCACAAGTTGACCAACATGATCATAATAAAATGGTTCTGAAAAACACGGACACGGATGAATTTTCACCACTTCATTACCAGACAAACATGTCCAACAAACTTATGATCAAAAATGGAGAATAATTCAGCTCCAGATGCTGTTCTATCACAGGATGCAAAGAGTGGCTAGAAATATTGAAAAGGACAATATATTAGATATATTACAAAACAATGATACAGTCAGAGACAGATAGAGGGATGACAGATACAGTTAGAGACAGCTAGAGAATATTAAAAGGTTACAATTAAAGGAAAAATAGATATTTGTGTGTGTGTTGCTGGGAAGAGTGGCAACATGTGGGTTCACTGCAACCTGTTTCTTCTGTACCATTTGCCCTGTCGTTTTAGATGGCAATTTTCTTCTTTGTTCCTCTCTCCGGATTGATACATACAACGCACCTAAAGGGTCAGGAAACCGACAATATGTAATTAAGATTGCTTTTAAGTTTTTGATGTTTGTAATCATGTTTTTGAAATTGGACCATATCTGTTAGAGCAGTGTTTCTCAACTCCAGTCATGAGGACCTCCCAGGAAGTTTTATATGTCCACTAATTAAAACACCTGATTTAACTCATTAACTCAACAGATAATATATCTAAAGGCAAGTTCTGATATTGAATACATGTGTAAAATGTACTGAGGTTGTTAAGAATTCAATCATTACCTTTGAATGAACTCCAAGGTGCAGGCTGCCTCCTCCTGATTGAATATGTAATATGCAGTGAACAGTAGCAAGGCCAGACAGGAAGCTGGGCTGAATGCTCTCCTCACACACAACTTGGCCTTCAGTGTCCACTTGTCAAAGTGTCTCCTAAAACAATACCACATGTGACAATAGTTTATTTTTTACTATACCATTGTTATTTTTCAGCTTTTTACATTTAAACTATATTTTAGTATTCAGAGTGCAGGAACTCTTTCTTTTAAATAAAATTAACAAAGGCATTATACAAACAATAAGCAAATGACACACACAGAGTAAGCTATTGCTAAAATATATTCGTACTTAAATGTAAGGGATTTTTACACCGGGATATTAAACATGCGACAAAACTGGTATTACAGCACCATTCAGAATGTAGGCTATATGGCTGGCACACATCCACCGTGAGTCTGACGCAGCAACGGCGTTTTCATGTCGGCTCCCATTTTAAAAGATGACTTGATTTTGATTTGATTTACACCATAAAATAATCACGACGAAGTGAGCTGATCAACACGAAGCTCGTGTGAATACCGACTGTTGTCATTAAAGCATGTAATTCTAAACATAGGAGCCCATAGATCCCGAGGAATGTGTGAAATACTACCGCGTCCGCGCTGCTGAAGCCCCGCGCAAGTCTCCCTCGCGCCCCGTGGTCGGAGGATGCGTGATCCGGGGTTACTAATATGAACCGCGAATATAACGTTACCTTCATAGTCTACGAGTAACCCAACATGAAAAATAAGAAACTGAAATAATAAGTCACTTACCACAGAGTTGAGAATCACTCCTCTTGCCGCTACCCGAAAGTCGACGACACGACCGTTGAAGATCACAATAGACTTGTTGCATAAACAGAACGTTCGATATTACCGGGTTGTCACGGTAGGCCGCACGACTTCCGGTTACTCCTGTCAGAGCGAATCTGACAGCGAGCAGCTGCTTGTCAGAGAGAGAACGCTAAGTTAACTTTAGTTAGTCAACGAGGAAGATGGCATTTTACACACGATGCTTGCAGGACCTGCCAAGGACAACCGTTAACGATGTACATAGGATTATACAATCCTCAACATCAGCCCCAAAGAGCAAGCGGGAGAAGGGGTTTAAAATGTATATTTCCAGCTACATTGACAATTACGAAGGTAAGTTCATTTACTATGCTTTGTATTAGTCTAGTAGCCTACAGGGCTCTCAAGTGTCACGCATTGAGCGTGACAGTCACTCATTTCGGTGTTTTGTCACGCTCTCCCACCACACATTGTATTTCTCACGCATGAAAAACTATAAAAAACTGAAAGCAACCCGTTCACACTAAATGCGTCTCTATAGCACGCATTGTGTTTATCGTGCAATGTATACGCCTAAATGAGTTTTTACGTGCATATGATACGCATGGGTAGGTTTAGTAGTGGTAGGGTCCGTGCATATGATACACATGGGTAGGATTAGTCGTGTGGGGTGCGTGTGTATTACATCCCACCTCCACTGGCCACACCTTCACATTCCAGCCCCGCCCCTCTGCTTCAGCTGCTAAGTTGGCATATCGCAGCCTCTTCCGTTCGAATGCCTCATCAATGGCATCCTCCCATGGGACTGTCATTTCAACAATGAAGACACGCCGGCAGGACTTGGACCAGAGGACAAGGTCTGGGCGCAGGTTGGTTGCTGCAATTTCGGGTGGGAAGTTGAGCCTCTGGTTAAGGTCTACTCGCATTTCCCAATCCCGGGCTGCGTTCAGTGGGCCAGAGTTTGGGAGTGATGGCTTAGTCCCCTGTTCCTCCCCTTCTCGCATGAAGGTTGTTCTCCGTGGGATGGTAGTCTGGGCATTTAGAGGCGTGGCGTTGGTGGTTACCCTCTTGTTCTCAAGTTCGGCAGCCAAGCAGCTCAGCACTTGGTTGTGGCGCCAGGTGTACCTTCCTTGAGTTAGGCTGGTCTTGCAACCCACCAGGATGTGTTTAAGGGTTGCTGGGGCTGCACACAGGGGACAGGCTGGGTCCTTTCCATACCAGAGATGTAAGTTGGTTGGGGAGGGCAGGACATCGTAAGTAGCTCTGATGATGAAACTTAGCCTATTAGCCTCCATGCCCCACATCTCACTCCATGTGATTTTTCTCCTCTCCACGCCATCCCACTTCATCCAGCGGCCTTGCTGGGCTTGGGAGACAGCCTTGGCACACCTGGCTGCTTCCTCTTGGTGGCGCACCTCCTCCACCACCATGTGCCGCCGTTCGGTTAGAGTGGCCTTTTGCCATGTGGGTGTTGCTGCTTCCAATCCAAGGCCCCCTCTGCCATGTTGGACATGCCCCACTATATCTCGGTGTCTGAGGGCAGCCTTTGCCGCCGCAACCGCTGCCGCCGGCTTCCATTTCCTCCCCGTTGCTAGGGTAGGAGCAGCACCTCTGACGACTGGATCCCGGGATTCTGTCAGAGTCATTTCCAGCCTTGATTTGGCACATTTGTACTCCTCCACCAGACTTGAGATTGGCAGGGAGAGGGCTCCGTTGCCATACAGGCCAATGCTGGTAAGGCATCTCGGCAGTCCAAGCCACTTCCTCACTTGTGCATTCACTAATCTCTCCAGTCGACTGGCATGGGATAGTGTGACCTCATAGATAGAAATTGGCCACATGAGACGGGGCAGCAGCCCAAACTGAAAGCACCACAGCTTCAGCTTCCCTGGGAGAGCAGTGTTGTTGATCTTCTTGAGGCCGCTGATTGTATCCTGCCTGAGTTGCTCCACCTGCTTTGAGTCTTTGAGTTCTGCGCTATACCAGCGGCCGAGGCTTTTGATGGGCTTCTCCAGAACTGTTGGTATTGGCTCGTTGTTGACCTGGAACCTCTCATTGGTAAGCTGGCCCTTGATAATGGAGATACTGCGGGATTTGCTGGGTTTAATCTCCATTCTTGCCCATTTGATGTTTCCCTGGATTTATCCAACAGGCGTTTGGTGCATGCCTTTGTTGTTGTTATTGTCGTCATGTCGTCTATGTACGCCCTGATTTGGAGGAAGACGCAGCCCGTTCTTCAATCGCTCCCCTCCTACCACCCATCGGGATGCTCGAATAATGAGCTCCATCGCCATGGTAAACGCCAGTGGAGAGATATTGCAGCCCGCCATTATGTCTGTCTCGAGGTGCTGCCAGGCAGTTGTACTGGCCTGTGCTGTCACACAGAATTGAAGGTCCTGGAAATAGGCTTTGACCATCCTTGTGATACTCTCTGGGACTTGGAAGAAATTGAACGCAGTCCACAGAATTTCATGCGGCACTGACCCAAAGGCATTGGCAAGATCCAAGAAAACCACATGCAGGTCTTTCTTCTCCTTCTTGGCTGTTTGTATCTGGTTCCAGATGACATTTGTGTGTTCCAGGCATCCTGAGAATCCACTTATCCCTGCCTTTTGCACTGAGGTGTCGACAAGGTTGTTCTTCTGCAAGAACACAGATAGCCTCTGGGCCACAACACTGAAAAATATCTTTCCTTCCACATTCAGGAGGCTGATCTGGCGGAACTGATCGATGGTTGAGGAATTCTTTTCTTTGGGAATCAGGATTCCTCCTGCCCGTCGCCATGCCTTTGGTATAATTCCTTTTTCCCATGCCACTTTCATGAGCTTCCAGAGGTACTTCAAGACGCCTGGCGCGTTCTTATAGAGCCTTTATGGAACGCCATTGGGCCCTGGGGCTGAAGCTGTTCTTGCCCGCTTTACTGTGCTCTCCACTTCGCTCCAAGTAGGAGGTCTTACTTCCAACTGGTGCTCGGGTGGTTGAATTGGGGGCATATCATCCGGGATGCTGGCTGGCACATGCCTCTGATTGTCAGAGTAGGTCTTCCTCAGGTGCTTCTTTAGTTCCCTTAAGGGTACTTTGAACTAACTTTAAATGTTATAAAATCACAATTATAACAAATTTTTTAAAAATGGTCAAAGTTTAGCATTTTTTGTACTGAAAAAAAAAAAACACGTTTCTCAATAATGTTACATTATGATTAGCAGGTTTAAAACTTGGCCCATTTAAGTCAACAGGGTGCAAATTTTAAAAAGAAGATAACACGGTGTAGGCAACACCGATTTTTGTCGTTGTTCTCTGTACTGACAGCACTCCAAATTTACAAAAAAATGAGCTCAATGTTAAAATTGACCGGAGTTCTCCTTTAAGACTTTGTACTTGGAACGTAAGGGGTCTACATGGGCGAATAAAAATTCGTAAAGTGCACACACGACTCCTTAAGGAGAGTATAGATGTAGCCTTATTACAAGAAACCCATTTGAGTGATAGCGAACATTTGAATTTAATACATAACAAATGGGTTGGTCAGATTCACTTTTCATCCTTCACAAAAACCAGTAGGGGAATATCCATTTTGATTAGTAAAAGGATACCTTTTATGGTCACAGACAGTTTTAAGGACAAACATGGCAGATACATCATTATTAAGGGGACTTTGAACGCAGAGGAAATCTCACTTTTAAACATATATTGCCCCCCAAACTACTCTTCAGAATTTCTCACAAAAGCTTTCCTTGAGTTTAAAGAACGCGCATCTGGATTGTGCATTATTGGAAGAGACTTTAATTGTTTATTGAATCCATTACTAGACCCTTTTCCCCCCAGTGACTCAATCTTCACCAAACAGTCCAAAGCTCTTGCTGCATTGTGCGATGACTTAGAATATTTGGATGTTTGGCACACTCTGAACCCGTATCAGACAAATTTTACTTTTTTTTCCTCACCCACATAATTGTCACTAGGATCGATTACTTTTTTGCTCCTAAAACTATAATGCATGCAATCTCACGCTGCAACATAGGAGACATTGTTATATCTGATCACGCTATGGTGGTGCTAGATGTTTGTGTGAAGGGGTTTCTTAGAACTGTTAGAAGTTGGAGATTTAATAATTTATTACTCAAAGATGATACATTTCTCTCATACTTTAATTCAGAGTTTAAGATATTTTCATCTATTAACTCAGAATCTATAAATAATCCCTCACTTCTCTGGGAGACGACTAAAGCATACATTAGAGGCCTTTTTATTTCATACTTTACAACCAAAAAAAGAAAACAGTCAGAGAAGCAGAAACACCTAGAGCTAGAACTAAATACTGCCACTAGCAGTTACTTGAATGATCCCTCCCCAATTTTGTTAGAAAAAATAAGTGCTGTGCGGGCCTCTTTAAATTCATTAATAACTCATCAGTCTCATTCAAATATATTATATTCAAAGCAAAAACTATACGAATGGGGTAATAAACCTAGTAAATATTTGGCTCATTTAACGAAGTCTAATTCTGACTCACAATTTATTACTTCTATAGTAGACCCTATGGGAGTGCATTATTTTGATTCTCTTATTATTAACAATACTTTTAAACAGTTCTACTCTGTTCTTTATCAGTCTCATCACTCTTTCCAAAAACATGATTATATGGTTTCATTCTTCGATTGCCTAACCCTCCCTGTCGTTTCAGAAGAACAGAGAGAACTTCTCAATGCACCTATCTCAAGAGAGGAAGCTATAATCGCACTCCATAGTTTGAAGTCTGGCAAATCTCCTGGGCCTGATGGCCTTGCGTGCAAATTCTATAAAGAGTTTGAGCATGTGCTTCTAGACCCTCTTTTAGCTATGCTCAATTATTCGTTCTTGACTGACAGGTTACCCCCCTCGCTTCGCGAGGCAAATATTTCTCTTATTTAAAAAAAAAGGCAAGGATCCAGAAAATTGTGGTTCCTATAGGCCAATCACTTTGCTTAATTCAGATTTAAAATTGTTATCTAAAATTTTAGCTCTAAGATTGGAAAAGGTTCTGCCATCTATTATTCATGAAGACCAGACAGGGTTTATCAAAGGCAGAAGTTCTACCCATAATGTCAGGAGGCTTTTAAACATTATTGAGCTTTCCCATAACCTCAGTACTAGCTCTTGTATCTTGTCCCTAGATGCGGAAAAAGCTTTTGATTCTGTGGAGTGGCTGTATCTATTTTACACGCTGGGAAAATTTGGCCTTGGGGAATATTTCATTAAGTGGGTGCGAATACTCTATAAAGATCCCCTCCAGCGGTTATCACCAATGGTCACAGATCTGATTGTAGTGAAGTCGTGTGACATCAGTACTATTTGGTAGGTGACCAATGAGCAATTGCCCATTTGGGGTATATAAACCATTCATTCAAGCCTCCTGGGGTGCGTCATGGTTGAAAGCCCGCCCCTTCCGTTGTAATTACAGACTGAGTGTGCCGCTGGGTTGCTGAGGGTCTTTGCGCGTGGGTTGCTGCTTACTCCTAGGTAGGCTTGGTACCATCTTGGGGCGTAGTGGGAAGTCTTTTTTTCTTTTTCTTTTTTTGTCCTGACTTTTGGTTGTGGCAATTTGTTTCAGTACGGTGCCTTCAGGGCTTCCATCGGTGTGGCATCGCAGCTTAACTGATCAGAACACCAGCTGTTGCAGTCAACAAGGCTGATGATTAAGTCAATCAAGGCTAATGATTCTCTTATGGTATATGTTGGAGTGTAACTTGATCATATTCTCTGGTAGGTAAACTGGGATAGTATTTCATTGCATTATTGGGCGGGTAACTGGTCGATCACTTTGTTAGTCGTAACCTTTCTTGTTTACTGTTTTGAAGGTCTTCGTGGACGCTAAAGCGGGCTAAGTCAGCAGTCGCATTAAATAGCGCGCTCTCTCCGCCACTCGCTCTTTAAAGCCACGCTGCTGCTTTCTCCACATCGTTACATTTAAGTCAAGCATGTGTATGCGGGCTTGAAGGATTATTTTGCTTTTTTTTGCTACTAGTTGGCATTTCTTTATTTTTGGTAGATTTGTTTTCTAGTTATTATTTGATTTTGAGTGACTGTGTCTGCCTGAAATCACTTCCAGGCGTAACGTTATTGCAGTTGACTCTGTGTGGCGAGGTGGAGATATGGCAAAAGTTACACTTATGGGAAAGGTATAGCAAAAGAGTAAAACAAAAAAACAAAAGCAGACTACGCCACCCCGTTTCACTGAACGGGGAAATTTCACAAGGACACACAGGTTCGCTACCACAGAGGACAAGAGACGTGAATCTGAACACAAAAACACTTTATTTTTCACAATCCTATTTATTCTGAATACATCTAAAAACTATTGATTCGAGGAGTAAAAGTCTTACACTTCTTCAGTATGCGTCAAAAAAACACAAACACAAAACCACACTTTCAGGCTGAGGCTTACCCGTAAGGAGCTAGCTGGACAGCGAGTACCCGACGGCCACACCACTCACCACACTCCAATCCTCACAAACACTCACACTGGTTAAGCAAAAGACAAGCAGGTGCCAGAAAGACAAAACACTCGGTGAAGGAAACACCACCACCAGAAGCGGCACCAACAGCTAGCTTCCCTACACCGGGGGTCTTCAGCTTCTGAAAGAAGCACAAAACTATCAGACACAATACAATTTCACAAGTTTCTGCAGACACCTGTATCAACACTTTATAGTAGAACAAATTCTAACTATAGAAGAAACCAACACTTGGCAGATTTCTGGTCACAGAAGTTAAACCGGCTAGTACCTCCCAAGAGGTTCACATCAGACTGTCAGTTCAGCCTAAACATTTAAGCAGCCAAATATTATATAAAACAAAAGAAAAAGTCACATACGAAATGAGATCAAAGAAATAAATCACAGAAAACAAATCCAAAACAAAATGTAGCTTATTTCTTCGCAGTCTTTGAGAAAAACACTGGTCAAAGAGCAAAATAACCAAACTGCTGGTGGCAATATTACAAAAGGTAGGAGTTAAATGATACAACTGATGGCACATCTCATATTGAATGACGGCTCTGAAACAAGCCACTCCCTTTAACCACCAGCATTGGCTTGAAGCAAACAACAACAACAAAATAAACTAGAGAAACAAACAAATCATACATCAAAATAATAAACGATCGCATAGTAAGATTAATGGCAGCAGAACAAAACAGTGCAGTCTTAACGACGTTGTTTATGGAGTATTTTGCCCCGCAGTCCACCAAGATGAACCGCTCACAAACAGCTTGACGCACTAAAGAAAGCAAACAATTAATGAATACATTTAAAATAACCCACCCGTAAAATCGAGTGATTAAATTTACCTTTCCAATGGTAGATCGCTAGACCCCCAGAATACTCAGCTACTCACAGCCTTGTTCATAGGATGCAAACCACAATTGTACCCGTGTTCCATTCTGACCCAACACATAAGCTGCACTGTGGTGAAAACATAGGTTACCGGAGATCAAACCAAAACTAACAGTAATCCGTTAGCAGTAACATACCTGTGATGAGGACAGCCTGCACCCAACAGCGACGTCGCACAAATCCGGACCCTAGTCTGGCTAACACATATACATTTCCACTTAAATAGTGCATGTGGACTAGCGACAACATTAGCCAAACAACTAGGTACATACCTCCAGCAGAGATGCGTGCGCACACAAACAAAGGTGACAATGACAATGACACATACCCAGGTGGCCTGAACTCCGCCTTAAATATACCAGGGATGGCAGCTGATAGGCTGTCACACCCATCACTCAACAATTAATAGGGCGGGATCTGATCCACCCTGCCACATCTGTATTTGGTGTGAGTTTCTGCCGCGGTCACAGTGTATTTGTTTATTGTTTTTTTTTATGTGAATGTGAGTGTTTAGAGTATTTATACTTTGGTTATTTTGGGTCAAGGTAAATTGTTTTCTTTTTTTGTATTTATTATTTGATTCTGATTGGCCGGTCTGCCTGCAATAACTTCCGGGCGTACTGCAGTTAATTCTGTGTGGCGTTCCTGCCGCGGCCAGTGTATTTGTTTATTATCTGTCTTTAATTTGTTTATAGTATTTATATTTTGTTTATTTTGGGGTATATTGTAAATTGTTTTTTTTTGGTTGGTTTCCGTCCTGTTAAAGTCGTTAAATTGACTTTGAATATTTTTTTTTAAATTAAATTGTTTAGTTTATTAATGATCTATATTTTTCCTTTCCTTTAGGAGCTGAGGATTTCCTGGAGCGGGCTGGTTGTCTGCCTCAATGCAGGTTTTGCTTCACTAAGAGTGTTATTGCAGTTTCATTATTGCCGTGTCACTACCTTTGGTTATTTGCAGTGAATTTGGTGGGTGTACGTTGGGTTGGCGTGCTTCGTATGGTAGACCTGCTGCTGGCACACTAGCTCGCTCCTGACTGGAAGCCTCAGCCCCTGTGGAGGTTTATTGTGAATCTTGTTTATTTCTTTTGTTTATTATTTTTTTGGCTTTGCTCAATTCAATCATGACCAGTGTGAATTACTGATTTTAAATCATTGTTGATTAACTTTTAGCGTTAATAAAACATTTTTTTGTACGGAAGCCCATGCCTCTTGCCTTTTCTAGGTGGAACGTATTTGTGTGCTATATTTGGGTTGTTTTCCCCGTTAACCTGGGGTGGCATAGTCGCTAAAATTGAGCCACTTGCTACATGATCATTTTTATTTACACCAGGGTACTAGGCAGGGCTGTCCCCTTTCTCCATTGCTCTTTGCAATAGCAATGGAGCCATTTGCTCAGAGGATAAGAGAGAATGCAGCTGTGTCGGGGGTGTCTCTGGGAGAGAGGCAGCACAAAATCTCCTTATACGCAGATGATGTGTTACTTTTTCTTTCGGACCCCGAGAGCTCTGTGCCAGCGGTTGTTGACCTCATTCAGGAATTTGGGCAATTTTCCGGGTACAAGATTAATTTCTCTAAATCAGTCGCCCTATTTATAGGGAATAAGAAGTTCGTAAATCAACCTTCCTCCTTTCCTTTTAAATATTCAGAGGAAGGTTTTATTTATTTAGGTATTAATATAACCCCTACTTTTAAGAAATTATACAAAGCCAATTTTATACCATTGCTCGAAAAAGTCCGAGATGATTTGACCAGGTGGATGACTCTCCCTCTGTCTTGGCTGGGACGGGTTGCCATGATAAAGATGAATGTCCTACCTCGTTTACTGTATCCAATGCAGATGATTCCTGTCTTACTGTCTAATAAGGTTATAAAAGAGCTGAATAAGTGGTTAAGTTCATTTATCTGAAGCAAAAGAAAACCCAGGTTGAAATGATCAAAGCTTCAGCTCCCTGGTGCAAAGGGCGGCTTGGATCTCCCAAATTTTAAACTTTATCAGCTGGCTTGCCAGCTTCGATTCATTGTTGAGTGGCTTAACGATGACCCTAAATCAGTTTGGCTTGATCTTGAATCTTCACAGTCCAAATGCCCTTTGCAAAACGTACTATTTGTCCATAATTCTAAGCTGAGGAGAGCTATGTGTGATAATCCTTTAGTACGTAATACTCTCAAAGCATGGCGTGCAATTCAAAGATAGGATCGACACAACCTCTCCTCTTTTGCCAATCCTGAACAAACTTTCGGCTGACTAATGGTATATGTAGGATAGGTGACCTATTTGAAGAGGGATCACTATTGCCCTTTGATATTATAGCTTCAAAATATAATTTACCAAGGCAACATTTTTTTAGATTCTTGCAAATTAGAGATTATATATTCAGAAATACTACACTTACTTCCAAATATTCATTTTCAGTAATTGAGAGGATACTTTTAAACCCTCCTACACAAAAGTTGATCTCCTTGAAGGTGAAGGTGAACTGGTGTGGCTTTTAAGGTGTGGGTGAAGTGAGAGCGGATTGCAGACAGGTGGTGATGACAGGTGCGGAAGATTAGAATTCGGGTGAGGCTGAACGAGTGGGTGGAGTGTAGAAGTCTGGCGCTGAAGCTGGTGTATCCGTGACAGTTTTATTCACTCTACAACTGATACTTTTATTCGCACTTGGACACCATATTTGGACAGAATAAATGCCTCTATTTGTGATATTCTGAGGTTTGGTATGATATAGTGCCTTCAGAGGTTCTAATTGTCTTTTGCTTTTTCCTTGTTCTCTGTTTGTCCTTGTGCACTTATTTTTATTTTATTTATTTTTCTCCATAGAATGCCTTGTTATTTTATGTACACTTTTGCCTTTATCTTTGTTGTGTGTCGGGCTACTTATGTTTCTTTGTTTTGTGTTTATTAAATAAAAAATGTATATAAAAAAAAAAAAAAAAAAAGGTTAACCTAGTTAAAATCCTTTCTATCTTGTTCAACAGAAGTGAACAAGTGAAATACGATGGTACATACAATACTTCACTCCATACTTCATAAGCTTGGACATCGGCACCGAAACATATTTAAGGGGCATATTGAACAACATCAGCGAATTCCAGCTCATCATCTGAGAAGAGCTGATATACATGACACGGCACATTTGATGATAGAGCATCATGGTCACGAGGAAGCTCTGATGATCACACTTCACGCCCTGAAGGAAATGAACAAGAAGCGGCTCATTAGACACTTGAAGGACTTGGTCAGGAAAGGTAATAAATGTGGTCAGGAAAGGTAATAAATGTGGTTGCTCCTCCACAAAGCAATTCATAAGTGGAGCTTTATGTACCTTTGTTCATTATTCATGATACCTACAAATAAGTCATGTAAGGCGTATGCAATGCCATCCAAACATGGAAATTACCTAAACATCAATGCAGAGTTACAGTTGTATAAATACAAAAGTTGTTGCCAATAGTAAAGTCTGCCTGTGCTGAATTTATAGAATAAAAAAATGCTATACAAAATTACTGAAAGAACTTAGATGGATAGATAGAAACATGCAACCTAAGCTTAAAATAAGAAATGAGCTTGCAGTTCTATTAATTAATTAATTATTGATTTTTAACCAAAAGGAGCAGAGGACATCTCAGAAGACGTGCTGGAGAACTTCACAGAAGGTAATAAAGAAACAAAACACACGTCAAAAGGAGTAGTGTAAGTTAAATTTTGAATGTGTAATGTCTGAATAATTGTAAAAACAAGTTACTCAAACCCTTGAGTGTGTGTGTGTGAGTCTTGACAGCATTATTGTTTAACAGTTCAGTGATGACTATCACTTTGTCATGTGACAGTAATGACTTAACGTCCAACCATTAGCACTATCAAAATAATTCTGCTTCTGTCAGCATGCACTTTTTGGCTTATTATAATGCTTTTCTGTCAGTAAATCACAGCATCAGACTGAACAGAGAGTGATCCGGAGCACTGGAGTGACTGGAGTGAAGGATGACTGGAGAACTGGGGGAAAAAAGGCTCCTGAGTGGAAACTGGGCAACCCAGCAACAACAAAAACAGACTATATATATATATATATATATATATTATTGTTTATTTCTCAAGTGTGAAGTGTCTTGAGTTTTTCCAAAATAAAAATCCGTCAAATTTATTCCCAATTTTTTGTCTATTTAAAATATCTTTCCACTCACCACACAGTAATGGTCAATAAATACCAAGTTCTGTCATGAAACTAGATGGCGCAGGCTGACAGGTCTTTAACTCGTTTGGTCATGTCATTATCTATAAAGTGCAGCTGATTGGCTGCTGTTGCATCAGTGGCCAATGAGCTGCTGCTCAACATTCAAATACCAGTGTGTTGCTCTCATCAGTCTGCGGCACGCTTTCAGAAACCCTCCCCCTTCCCCAGCTCCACCTGTATAGATCAGCCCCGGGGTTAATTCATGCATGTTACATGTGCAGCAGCATGTCTTACACACTCAAACAAATGTATCATGGCATCGTGTATAATTAAGTATTTGCATCCTGTTGATTTTATTGAAATAATCTTTTTTTTCCCAATTGTATGTAGTCAGATCGCTTAGAATCAATGCAAACTGGTTAATTGTGAAAATTATTAGATTTAATCAGTTAAAAAGTATGAATGTGGTTTAAATATAGCTAGCTGTGGAACGAGCCAGATCCTATTAGTTAAATTTTATGAGATTGGTTTGCATACATCTGTATGGTGGGACAACCTCCTAGACCTCGTATGTATGCTACAAAGATTGTTTCATAGAAAAATACATCAAATTACGAACAATGAATCTCAGTTTGAATTTTTATTGATTCAACATAACATTCTGTTTTATGGTGCGTATTTTAAACCAGCTCAAATGGATACTTTGACAATTTTCAATCTGGTTTCCGACCGCACCACTGTCACGGTAGACATTTTCTCTGTTCCTTCTTGTCTCGTGTTTACGTTGTTGTATGAACGCACGTGTGTGAGGGGCATGTCTGTATGGCATTACCTGATCCGCTCCAGCTGTTCATCATCACATCACCAGCTGCAGTTGATCATCACCACTACTTATACTCACCGCTGTTCTCTCATCCTTGTCAGATCTTTGTTTGGTGTGTCCCTGTCTGGTTCCTGTTCCTGATCGTGTCGTGTTCCGTGGAGTGTTTTCGTGCCTAGAGTGTGTTCTTCGTTCACCGTGGATTCTTCGCACCGTCTGTCTTCACTCACCGAGTTGACCATCCAGTCCCTGCGTCACCATTGCTGGCTTTTGCCGTGGACTGAGACAATAAAAGATTCATTCACTCGCATTTGCTTCCTGTGATCCATTGCACCATGACAGAAAGATCTGACCACGAAATGGGAGCAGCGAGTGCGTCACCGTCCATAGAAGAATTTGTACATCACAGCATTCAGAGAATGAATTCCCAGGAGAAGGAGATCGGCGACACGGGTCGCGCTGTTCAAGCCTTGGTGACGCAGGTGTCTGAGCTCACCCAGCAGATCCAGCGCCTACGTGTCCCCGCTGCGCCCCCCACACCAGCCGTTCCCCCCGCACCACCAGGAAGCCCCTCCCAGTCGGAGCCTCGACTGCCGGTTCCGGAGGCTTATTCGGGTGAGCCGTCTCATTGCAGAGCCTTCTTAACCCGGTGCTCTATGCACTTTGCTTTACAGCCTCGCACCTTTTTCAATGAACAAACGAAAGTGGCATTTGTATTGACGCTGCTGACTGGGAGAGCGGCACTCTGGGGAACGGCGGTGTGGGAGAACCAGAACCCATGCTGTTCCTCGTTCCAGTCCCTCGCGGAGGAGATGAGGAAGGTCTTCGATCGCGCGGTGTCCGGAAGAGAAGCGGCCAGGACGTTGGCTGAACTCCGCCAGGGCGAATCCTCGGTATCCGATTACTCGATCCAGTTCAGGACCCTGGCGGCGGAGTGTGGCTGGAACGAGGAGGCGCAGTGGGACATGTTCCTGCATGGGCTGGCTGACCAAGTCCAGAAGGAGATCTATGCCCTGGATCTCCCCACCAGTCTCAATGGCCTAATCGACCTTTCCCTGCGGGTGGACGCTCGACTGTCCAGAGTCGAGCGCAGAACAACTTCCACCCGCCCTCTCGGAGATTTCGACGGCCGGCGGTCCAGCGGCAGGGGCGTGGTCAGCCCTGTCGACGATCACGAGCCCATGCAGGTGGGTCGAGCTCGGCTTTCCCGAGAGGAGAGGGAGAGGCGGAGATCCCAGGGCCTTTGCCTTTACTGTGGAGGGACTGGTCACTTTGCATACAACTGCCCGGTAAAAGGCCAAGCCCGACAGTAAACATGAGGCTACTGTCGGGTGGGATCTCCGCCAGGAAGACCTCACCAGCTACATCTACCTCCACCCTCCTCTCGGTAAGACTGAGATGGTCAACCAACCAGCACGACTGTTCTGCACTGTTGGATTCCGGGGCGGAAGGTAATTTTATGGATTCTAATTTCGCACGCACCTTCCAGATTCCCCTTCGACCCCTCACTCACAGGATTTCTGTTCATGCATTAACTGGTCAAGAACTTCCCATCATTTCACACACCACTGAAGATATCACGCTCATCACTTCTGGCAATCACACCGAGACTATTTCTTTTTTTATTTTGGACTCACCTTTGGCACCTGTTGTTCTCGGACATCCTTGGCTGATCAAACATAACCCCCGTGTGGACTGGATTCATAAAGCTGTGCTGGAGTGGAATAAGGAATGCCATAAGTCTTGTCTTGTGTCTGCTTGTTCGTCTGTACCTGTTTCTGTGTTGCAGGAGGAAACAGGGGATTTGTCTAACGTGCCCGCGGAGTATCTGGATCTGAAGGAAGTGTTCAGTAAGTCTCGTGCTGCTTCTCTCCCTCCGCATCGTCCCTATGACTGTGCTATAGATTTACTGCCAGGTAAGTCTCCGCCTAAAGGCAAGTTATATTCACTTTCGATTCCTGAAAGAGAGGCTATGGAGAAATATATTTCTGATTCTCTAGTAGCCAAATTCATTCGCCCTTCCTCTTCTCCAGCGGGGGCGGGGTTCTTTTTTGTGGGGAAGAAGGATGGATCTTTGCGACCTTGCATTGACTACCGAGGGTTGAATAACATCACGGTAAAGAATACGTATCCTTTGCCGTTGATGTCTTCAGCCTTCGAGAGGTTGCAGGGAGCATCTGTCTTCACAAAATTGGACTTACGTAACGCTTATCATTTGGTTCGCATCAGGGAGGGAGATGAATGGAAAACTGCTTTTAACACCCCCAGGGGGCATTTTGAATATTTGGTTATGCCGTTCGGGCTGTCCAACTCCCCAGCAGTTTTCCAGGCACTGGTCAACGACGTGCTGCGAGACATGATCGATCAGTTCATATATGTCTACCTGGATGACATATTGATTTTTTCTTCGTCTCTCCAGGAGCATGTGCAGCACGTCCGACGAGTGCTTCAGAGGCTGCTAGAGAATGGGCTTTTTGTCAAGGCGGAGAAATGCGATTTTCATGCACAGTCTGTTCCTTTTTTAGGTTACATCGTGTCGTCCGAGGGAATGCGGATGGACCCTGAGAAGATCAAGGCTGTGGTGGATTGGCCAAGTCCAGATTCCCGCAAGGCCCTGTTGAGGTTTCTGGGGTTTGCCAATTTTTACCGGCGTTTCATTCGCAATTTCAGCCAGCTAGTCGCGCCTCTGACTGCCTTGACCTCCCCCCGAACTGCGTTCAGGTGGTCCGAAGCAGCCGAGGCTGTGTTCGTTAAACTGAAGAGCCGCTTTGTTTCAGCTCCCATTCTTATAACCCCTGATTCTTCACGTCAGTTTGTGGTGGAGGTCGACGCGTCAGAGGTGGGGGTAGGGGCAGTGTTATCCCAGCGTTCACCTGTGGACGACAAGGTGCATCCTTGCGCGTTTTTTTCACATCGATTATCCCCAGCCGAACGCAATTATGACATTGGTAACAGAGAGTTGTTGGCAGTCAAGTTGGCATTGGAAGAATGGCGACACTGGTTAGAAGGGTCGGGGGTACCTTTTATCGTCTGGACTGATCACAAGAATCTAGAATACATCAGAACTGCCAAAAGATTGAACTCCAGGCAGGCTCGGTGGGCGCTTTTTTTCGGTCGATTTGATTTTACTCTATCTTACCGTCCGGGTTCTAAGAACATCAAGCCGGATTCTTTATCTCGCATATTTGATTTTTCCGAACGCCCGTCTACTCCCGAGTGTATTTTACCTGAGACCAGATTTGTCTCAACACTCACATGGGAGGTCGAAGCGAAGGTCAAGAGAGCCTTAGAAGGGGTAACGCCTCCGCCCGGGTGCCCACCGAATCGTTTGTTTGTGCCGGAGGGATTACGGTCAGACGTTATCCAGTGGGGTCACAATTCCAACGTTGCTTGTCACCCAGGAGTTAATCGCACTGGTTTTTCAGTCAAGCAAAGGTTTTGGTGGCCACGTATGGCTCGCGACGTTCACGATTTTGTTTTGGCTTGCTCAGTTTGTGCCATTGGTAAGTCTTCCAATCGACCTCCAGATGGGTTACTTCAGCCGCTGCCGGTGCCTTCGAGACCCTGGTCCCATATCGCTCTAGATTTTATTACCGCCCTCCCACCCTCTCAGGGTAACACAGTGATTTTAACTGTGGTGGACCGATTCTCGAAGGCAGCACATTTCATCCCCTTACCCAAATTACCTTCAGCTAAGGAGACAGCGGTAACTGTCGTAGATCACGTCTTTCGGTTACATGGCCTCCCGATGGACGTGGTTTCTGACAGGGGTCCCCAATTTGTGTCCAAATTTTGGCGAGAATTTTGTAGATTACTGGGGGCGACTGTTAGTTTGTCCTCTGGATTTCATCCCCAGAGCAATGGTCAGACTGAGAGAGCCAACCAAGATGTGGAAAGAATGTTGCGATGTATGGTTTCCAAGAACCCTTCCTCTTGGAGTCAGCAACTGTCTATGGTGGAGTACGCCCACAATACGTTACCAGTGTCATCTACGGGCCTATCTCCGTTTGAGTGTAGTGTAGGTTACCAGCCACCAATGTTTCCTAGTCTGGAATCCGAAGTCGCGGTCCCCTCCGCTCACGCCTTTGTCCAGAGGTGTCAGCGCACTTGGACTAGAGCCCGTGAGACTCTACTCCAAGTGGGAGCTCGCACCAAGGCCAAGGCCGATCGCCACCGGCGGAGGCCTCCCGTATACGTCGTCGGTTCCAAAGTGTGGCTTTCTACCAAGAACATTCCTCTCCGGTCCGTCTCGAATAAACTTGCTCCCAAATTTATTGGCCCGTTTGCTGTCACCAAGATTGTTAGTCCGGTGGCAGTCCGCCTTAAACTTCCTCTTGCGTACAAGAGAATTCATCCCGTGTTCCATGTATCCAAAGTCAAACCCGTGTTTTATGCTCGCATTAATCCGCCAGTCCCGGTTCCCCCACCGCCGCGACTCGTAGATGGGGAACCATCCTATTCGGTCAATCGCATCCTGGACTCTAGACGGAGGGGACGCGGGTTCCAGTACTTGGTGGACTGGGAAGGTTACGGTCCGGAGGAGAGAAGTTGGGTTCCTGCTAGAGACATTCTGGATCACTCTCTTATCGATGATTACAATCGACAGGTAAGGGAGTCTGAGAACGCCAGGAGGCGTTCTTAGGAGGAGGGGTACTGTCACGGTAGACATTTTCTCTGTTCCTTCTTGTCTCGTGTTTACGTTGTTGTATGAACGCACGTGTGTGAGGGGCATGTCTGTATGGCATTACCTGATCCGCTCCAGCTGTTCATCATCACATCACCAGCTGCAGTTGATCATCACCACTACTTATACTCACCGCTGTTCTCTCATCCTTGTCAGATCTTTGTTTGGTGTGTCCCTGTCTGGTTCCTGTTCCTGATCGTGTCGTGTTCCGTGGAGTGTTTTCGTGCCTAGAGTGTGTTCTTCGTTCACCGTGGATTCTTCGCACCGTCTGTCTTCACTCACCGAGTTGACCATCCAGTCCCTGCGTCACCATTGCTGGCTTTTGCCGTGGACTGAGACAATAAAAGATTCATTCACTCGCATTTGCTTCCTGTGATCCATTGCACCATGACAACCACAGCACAGAGACAGCGCTCATAAAGATAATAAACGATATTCGCTTAAACACTGATACAGGCAAATTATCAGTGCTGGTACTACTCGACCTCAGTGCTGCATTTGACACTGTCGATCACAACATACTTCTTGACAGGCTGGAAAACTGGGTCGGGCTTTCTGGGATAGTCCTAAAATGGTTCAGGTCATACTTGGTAGGGAGAGGTTATTACAGTAGGTGGACAACCAGAATAACACTTTTACTGCCGCCGTTCTGCCGCGGCGGTAAAATTTGGGGTGTATTTGCTGCCTTTTACCGCTAAGAGGCGCTACAATCTTTAATGGAAATTTCTTTTGAATGTATCTTTTGAAACTTATATCTGCTTGGGTGTTTTACAAAACATAGATGTGTTGAGGAAGTTGCAGGATGCATTAATCTTCTTTGCAAATAGTTCAATAGTGTCTTCTTTGCAAAGAGGTCAAAGGGACAGTGCAAGGGGACAGAATGATTAGTTTTTCTTAGCAATAGATAACTTAGAGTGCATCAAGAGCGAGACATGTTTGGTAAGGTGTTTCTTAAAGTGACATTTGTGCTGACTGTGGAGATGCATAGATAAGGGGTGTTAGAGAATAGGGGAACTGAAAACTGTCCATGTGCAGGGGCCTTAGTCCAAAGATCTTCAGAGGAGGGGTGATCTTTTGGGTATATAAACTCTGTGAAAAGAAAAGACTTTTGCCCTTCTCATATCAGACTCTGTCTGTGTGTGAACTGCCTTTCTTGCAAGAAATAAATACGTATACTTATAACTTTCGAGATCTTCATTTGTTCTTCAACTATTGTATAAGGTGTTGATAAAAGAATTTCCACGACAAATCACAGACTTTGAATAGTATCCGTTTATTCTCTCTATTGCGTAATCTGCCGCCGCGCCGCAGCTCATTCAGAGCGATTGAAAGCTGGTAGCAGATGAATTCAAGTGAAACGTAGTTAAAATAATTCATATTCACAATACTGAAATTACTGAAATTAAATTGAATAAACAATGAAAACTTAAAACATTGCAATAGAAACATATTAAGCTACATCAATGAGGCTTTGCAAGAGCATAAGACATTAATCGAACAGTGTTCTGACGGTAGCTCAGTGGTCAACGCAACGACATGAGCCTCTCGGAGCTTCCAGCGACCCGAGATCGAATCCCATGGTAGCATTCATGCTGTTGGCCGACAGCGTTAATTTTTACCGTTCTTGATGCTTAACTGTTTATTAGCGAGTTTATTGACTGTTTATTTATTTAAAGTCAAATGTTTTGTTTAATTAGCAATGGCAAATTACAACCTAAATTTGCTACATTTCTGTAGAGCCGCTGCACAGACAACAAAACTGATGAAGGAAGATTGTCAGCCGATCGCGTCAGAAAATGAAAAAGCTTGTCTTTAGTTTGCTAAATTATTGTGTAAAAAAACACTAAAATTAATTAAGTTTGAAACCCCATCGAACATTTCAAGGTGTAAATAAAGTGTCGGGACAGTTTTTTATTTTATTTAAAACAGCTGCATCCAGTTTAGAGTTTCCTTTGTGATGCCAAATAAGAAACACAGAATCTTATTCTTGCGACATTTTAAATTTGTATTGCCAAAGAAATTGCAGATAAATTAAACAATTAAAACAGTACAAAAAGAAAATAGTCCAAAGCAACATAAATTAAAAACATGCGTTTTTCTTTGCCTCTATCTCTCGTGCTGGATCTATTTTTAGCACGTTTATTTAGTCTCCCTTGCTGCGCGCGCCGGGTCTCTCTCGAAATTAAACATTTCAGGGTAAAAACACATCGTACAGCTGATAATACTGTATATGTCGCTGCGTGTCATCCATACAAATCGTGAAAAAAATACTGTAACCAATTATTTAGCCTTTGTTGCTTCAAAGACACAGCATGCCTTGTTGAATTACAATTAAACGAGGTTGATCGCGAATTAAAGAGCTCTGTATTTGCTGATCACTCCCATTCCTTTCTTGGCATGAACGCGTTTCGTCAACAGTTCATGTTTAGTTAACCTGCCAGATTGTTGACATACACATGTACACATATACATCATACACACTGCTCAAACATTCTAAAACTCTACAAAACCAGTTGAATAAACTGGATTGAACACTTCAATTTAAATTTTGTGTGAATTTTTTTTAAATATGCTACAATAAATAAACTACAATATTTATAATAATAAGATATGGGGCCTACATTTGGACACATCGAGAGATTTAACCTTAAAATAATTTTGCCTTTGCCTGCTCATCAGGCTGGCTATCCGACACTCTCCATATGAAAGAGGAACATTAACACCTATTGTCCTGCACACACTGAACTGTTCATCCAACCCCCCACAGGCTATCACACACACACACACACACACACACCCCACAGGCTATCTGAGTTTTAAGCAATTCACGCTTAAATCGCTATTCTAGACATTAGCATTAGGCTATTAAAGTGTTGATAATGAAGGAATTAAATGATTTAAGCTACATGTAGTGATATTTCTGACTGAGCTGAGGCAAGTGGCTTTCGGTTCATATTTGTGACGCGCAGTTCCCGGAGACAGAGACGACAGATACACTTTTGTCGTTAGCCTAATATGAATAAAAGTTTACAGTTTTGAAAGATGTGGGCTACTCTACTCTTATCTGTATGACCAAAAAATCACGGAGTAGCCTATTAAGTTATTTTAGCTGTTATGAAAAAAATAAATCCAAATGAACGCGCCGCCGTGTTTGTCGAACACTAATTCAACATGCCAGAATGAAACCCGATTTTAGAAAAATGCATTTGGCCACTCGGCATGGTGTGCCAAAACACTTAATTAGGGACTGTTCGTTTTTTATTTAAGGGGCCACCGGATGAGTTTTGAGATCTGTAGTCAAAAAAGACTTGACCCTCCCTTCGCCAGTAATAAATTTTTCTATGACCCTCCAAAATGATTGTGAAAAAAGGCATGAACCTCCCCTGGAAAAAGGCATGACATCTTTGCGCTTGGCAAAGATGTTCAGATAGCCATTGTTTTTTTACAACCATGACAAACGACTAATCTCCTGCTTTCTCATCTTACTAAGGCTGTAACGATAGACCAAACCTACAATTCGGTTCGTATCATGATTCTTTATTTTAGATTTAAAAAAAAAATAATCATGTTTTCGGTGCTGATGCAACTGCGGTGACGCGTTCATGTAACAAGGGTGGCGCTCCCAATAAAGTATCTTAAAGCTGCCACAAAGAACCGGCAAAAGTAATGATTATGAATATGTCAAATATAGCAAGGAGAGATTTTAATTGTTTATTAATAAACAAGGTTTTTCTGAGTCAGTGTGTCGGCTTCAAGATGAAGTTGACGATGCTGATCGCGATCTTCACAGTAACGCGCCAGAGAGAAATGCAGATTTCATACGGATTACATAAGCAGAGAGCAGTCTGTTTTTCGTTTTTAAATGCTCTGTTTAAAAGTAGACATCAAGCTTTCTATATATTTCTCAAGTCTGTGAGGCAAGTACATTATACGCTGAGTTTCGGTTCATTTATGAGAGGAGAGTCCAGTTCACGCGCCGGCGACTCCGTGTCATGATGATCTATTTTCTACTATATTTACTTCTTATTTATTAAATCCAGGCAATTGGTTGATGAAACATTAATTAAAATTAAGATACAATTAATACAAAACGAAATTTACTTTAAAGAAAGGCTTTGTGCTTTCTGAAGTCTCTGTGAAAGTTTTAAAGTCGCCTTCAGAGCGGTCATGTCCGTAACGGAGAACTGTCACGTCCGTAACATTGTTTTTTTCCTCATAAATGCGAACACGAAAAATAAAATAAAAAATTACATTTTATGTTCTGTGGAGGCCGACCCTTCTTCATCCGGTTATTAGCCTACTTTTGTTTTGCGCAGTGTAATTCATAGAATTATTAAAAAATATTTTGCCACCTAAAAGTTAAAGATTTGTTGCGTCAGGTCACATGTGTATTTCGCTCATATTAAATATAAAACGCATGTGTAGACTGATATTTTTCTAATGTCTTGACTCCTTTATTAAGGGGGTATGGATATATAAACAGACGTTTCAGTATTAAATGCATTTTCTGATCATTTATATTTCAAGTTTTGACTGCAAATGTCACGTCCATAACGCTGGAATTGCCCAATTTTAAAGAATTTATCCTCAACTATTTTTTTGGTGTAGGTCTGCGTATTTTATTATGTTAACTTCAAATAATTCTAATAGTAATTTAAAAATGTGGTAGCTCTACGTCTAACACATCACACTCCACTGTTATGGTGGCAATTTCAGTAGGTTTACTCACTAACATTGTTGTGGAAACACAATAAGAATGGAAACTAAAATATGGTAGTATCATACAGCGCAGTTCTGACACCTCAGTCCCAATACACTTAACGTAGGCTACATTCATATCTCACATTCATATCACATGTTAATGCCGCGGTAGAGTTACATTCACAGGACACTGCACTTATTCACAATCACAAAAGTTCATTATTTGCTCGTGCTTTAAAGCTATGCCGTGTAAACATTTAATTGGCGTTCTGTACATGATGCACTATTTCTGAGCGCGTACTGAAGTGCGCGAGCACTGTCAGGCAGCGCCAAACTGGATTTTTGTTGAGTCAGACCCATCTGATAGCGATGGGGGACCGAGACCGAGAGAGCTACATAATGGAAAAAATATGCACCAAACAAGCCACTTTGAAATTTTGCTGTTTTCATGAATACAAAAGTTGGGTGACCCTCCCCCTAGACTTAAAAAAGTTGAATGACCCTCCCCTCAACAAAGAATAAAAAGACATGACCCTCCCCTATTTTCCTCCGGTGGCCCTTTCCATAAATACCGAACGGTCCCTTATAAACATCAATATTTCATTCAAAATAATCTCAAAACGCTTTGTGACATTTTGTAAAGCCGTGCATGCATTAAGGCCACTGGAACTAATGAACAACTGAAACGCTGGTTTTGGTTTTATTGTTTGTCGTTTAAACCATGGCCGTAGCCAGCTATGAGGTCACCGAGGTCCGGACCTCGGTCATTTTTTTTACATTCAAAAATAAAATGTCAAGCTCTCTGAATGATTAATTAGCAGTGTTTAAACCACCTCATATGAGTGTTTGCAATTCATGTTGCTGCGAGAAGCTGGCGCAGTGAACTGAACGGGGCTTGAGAGCGCGTTGTGAACGCGGGTGCAGCCTCCGTGTTGCCAGATCCACCTAATAGAAAGGTGGCAGTAGTCACCTGTTTTTCTGATTTAATGTGACACTTTAGGAAGTTATTAATGTGGGAAGGTTTAGTGATATATTAACCTTATTTCCAAAACACAAGCTTTGAACTTATTTCGGATTATTATTATTATTTTGTTTTGCTTGTTTTTCGTAGCAATATCTGGCAACATTTAACTGTCGGCATTAATACATTTAAAAAAAAAGAAGCTTATAGACAAACTGTAATTGCATAAAGCTACCACATTCGGTAAGACAAACGCAATGACAATCGATTATCTGTAAGAAATGTATAACACTATCAAAAACAATAGCATAAAACAGATCTGTATGTTAGCCTACAGAATGAAATTTGCCAAATAACTTACTGGCCAGCTGGAAGACGGCTCATACTGTTTAGTTAACCTTTCACAAAGCCATCATAAAAACATTAATTAAAGCAGTGTTTCTCAACTAGCAATCTATTCAGTCAGCATATTTGTGTTTGATCTGTGTGAATTTCGTCCGAATTTGACGAGTGATTAAAAGATGGCTAATTCGTAACAGTTCGTACGACCTCACTCGTACGAATTAGTACGATTTTTGCTAAAACGTACATATTTGACGAGTTGCCCAATTCGTATGAATTCGTACGAATGACCCTGACCCCGCCCCTAAACCTACCCATCACGTGGGTTTAGACAAATCGTACAAATTCGTACGAATGAGGTCGTACGAATTCGTACGAATTAGCCATCTTTTAATCACTCGTCAAATTCGGACGAATTGGTCGTGAGATTGCGTTGAACTTGCTAGACCTACTTTTTCTTTGCACAAAACTCTCCAGAAAGTGCCATTTTGGTTTATTTTTCACAAAAAAAATCCCGGGGGGGCAAACCCTCGGACCCCCCTAGTGAGAGACTACCCCACACATAATTAAATCCAAATTTAACCCCTGTATATATATATATATATATATATGCCAAATTCCATAAAAAAAAAGGGTCACAGCTTAATGTCCATTGGGAAATGTGGTTCCAATGGCCAAACCATTATTATAGCAAAATTCTTTACACAACACCCCGGACCTCACTAATTTTCAAACCCTGGTTACGGCCTTGGTTTAAACGTGCTGTTGCATAGGCTATCTTTATTTTATATATTTATGGTCTATTGGTGAAGTAGCCTATAGCATTGGTTACTGTGTAGGAAGGGTGTGGGGATTATAATAATTTAGCAGAAGCAGGGATGTTTAGACCAGAAGGAAATCCCCGTCCCCCCTTACTTAAACCTTAAAAACTCTATAGGCTATAGGGAATCAAAGGCTATATACATATATATATATTTTTTTTTACAGAACTGCTTTTGAAATTACGATTGGTATTATTATACAGATGTAAAGTTGTTCTGTTGGATACTATTTGTTCCTTAGTGTAAAATGGAAATGCATGGTAATTTAAGCAAAAAACGAAATGGTGTAACAGAGTTTTAGAACTAGACAAATCTCTCTGCTTTAATAGCCTAAATATAAAATTTGACTACAGTAGTCCATGTTTGATCGGGATTTGAACCCGTGTCATCTTAATGTTCGAACCGTAAGTTCTACCACTCGGCCATGTCTGAACTCACTGAGAAATGCCCAAACGTTTGTTTTTCCAGTGTGTGTTCGCTCACATGAGCGAGAAAACGTTTTGTCGTTTATCTCATTTTCTTGCAAGAAAGAGCACAATTGAGCGGACACAATTTTTTCTAGTATTTTAGACATAAATGGAAGATTTGAAATGGGTCTGTAATTTGCTAAGTTATTTTGATCTAATTGCGGTTTCTTAATAAGAGGTTTGGACTGTTTGGACTAAATTTGGACTGTGAACATGAAAATCAGGTATCATCTTTCTGCGTTCTCATTTGGACTGTGTGTTGCTTTCACAGGCCAACAGAGGAGGAGAGCCCGCCGGCGGCCCCGTGAGCGGTCCCAAGACGGTCCGTCGGAGGTGGAGCAGAAGCTATTGGAGCCCCTGAGGGTAAAATCCTGAGGGTAAAAACTGAAACTCAGAATAGAGAGGATGTGAAGTAACCATTAAAATGGATCGGGCTTTCCTAACTACCTGCCGGTTGTACAGGTCAGTAGGGTGACTCTGCTGAACTCCTAAAATCTTACTGCTAGTATTTACTATTTTCACCAAAGCAGTCTTTGCCTTCACACCAAGACTTCCATACCACCATAACATACTAAATGTTAAAACCGACTCAATATAAGATTTATAGAATAAAATCATCAAGGACCTATCAACTTTAAATTTGGACAGTCTCCGTAGACAGTACAGACGTTGCTGGCCCCTTTTGCAAATCATCTCCACATTAACATTAAAATTCAACTTGTTGTAAATCACACACCCCAGATACTCATATGATTCCACAACATCAACCTCCTGCTCTTTGATAGTTGTTCTCTTCAAGTCAGTTTGATTACGCCTAAAGTCAATAAGCATGTCTTTAGTTTTTAGCACATTTATTTGCAAGAATGCATCGTTGCACCACTGTACAAAATCCTCAACCACAGGGCCATGGTCGCATTCGCCAGCACCAAGAAGGCTGACAATAGCTGAATCATCTGCAAATTTTACAATAAATCTATTTTCATGCCTGCTTCTGCAATCATCGGTATATAGAATATACAGGAGTGGAGAAAGCACACATCCCTGAGGGGACCCTGTGGATGAATACAATAACTCTGATAAACAACCATTAACCCTTACTCTCTGAATGCGATCAGTTAGGAAGTCAAGGATCCAACCAACAATACTAAAATCAAGACCAAAACTTAACAGCTTCTCTACTAAGATATGAGGTTGTATCGTGTTGAAAGCGGATGATAAGTCGACAAATAAAATCCTGGCGTGAGTCTTAGTTCCCTCTAGATGCTTAAGTACCAAATTCGACAAAGTAGCCGTAGCATCCTCTACCCCATGCCTGGCCCTATAAGCAAACTGAAGAGGGTCAAGTGAGTGTTCCACCTTTGTAAGAAGCTCTTTAATCAATTTTTCAAAACTCTTCATTACTAATGAACTGCAACTGGCCTAAAATCATTTAGTGCTACTGAATTTTTATTTTTCCCCACTGGAATGACTGTGGAGGTTTTCCATAATCTCGGCACCTTCTGTTGAGTAAGGGACAGTTGAAAAATATAATAAAAGATAGGTCCCAATTGCTCTGCACAGGAAATAATCAGCCGGTCCTCAATATTATCAGGGCCTGCACTTTTCCTGGCTTTTGAATGTCTCAACCCATTAATTACATCCTGTTCTGCAAAAGGGATAGATTCATTAACAGTTAAATTATTTCTGCTCACAACGAATAGTCTCAAAGTCACAAGTATCAAACCTTACATAAAACTCATTAAATGCTTTTGCAAGCTGAAAATCACCTCTTTACCCTTCCAATGCCACCTTAGAATCTTTTTTAGGCTTTGTCCCGACTATAGTTTTCATGCCATCCCATGCTGAGCCCAAATTACAATTTTGTAACTGCCATTCTATCTTTTCTTTATACTGCAGCTTTGCCTTATTTATTTCAAATTTCACTTCCTTTTTTAACCGATTCAACTCAACAAGATTACCTTCTCGAAATGCACACTGTTTTTTCTTAATCAGGACCTTTAGTGATTTTGTTATCCACGGCTTATTATTTGGATATACCTTTACAGACCTTACAGGAATAATGTTATCCACACAGTATGACACATAACAGCTGACCACATCAGTAAGTTCATCTATGTCAGCACATGACTCTTTAAACATTTCCCAATCAGTGCATTCATAACACCCTTGTAGAATCGAGATGGAATCTTCAGTCCAGTTCTTAAACTGTCTGATTAAAGTTTTTCCCCTTCTTAGGGCTGTACGATACAGTGGGACAAGTTGTATACAATTATGGTCAGCCCCACCCAACGGGGGAAGAGGGAGAGATTTATATGCTCCCTTTATAGAACCATAACATAAATCTAGAGTCCTGTTGTGTCTGGTTGGACATGTGACATATTGGTAAAGGTCTCTCAAGGTCTTATCCATCAAACAGTGGTTGAAATCACCCATGATTAACATTGGTGCATCGGGAGAAATAAGTTGCAATCTTTGAGTTACTTGTAGAAGGCTTTCTGAGGCTTTATCTGCATTAGCTCTCGGATGGATATAGACAACTGTAACGAATATTTGAGGAAACTCACGTGGCAGGTATGATGGGCGTAACAACACCGACTGCAACTCAACGTCTTTAGTACACAGTCTTTCTCTCACAATGATGTTCTTACAATACCTTTGGTTCACATACAGGCAAACTCCTCCTCCCCTCGACATGCCCGTAGCTCCAGCATCTCTGTCCAAGCGCACAGGAGGACCAAACCGGTCCATGGTAATGTCTGTGTCCGAGTCTCTGTCCGAGAGCCATGTCTCCGTGATGGCCAATAGACACGAGTCACTGAATTCCCGTTGGAATCGAACATGAGCTTGCAGCTCATCCGTTTTGTTTACGAAGAGACTGCGTATTAGTCAGAATGATGGACGGTAAGGGAATACGGGAAAGAGACTGTTTCCTCAACCTTACACGAACTCCTCCCCGCTTACCGCGTTTCCTGGGTCTACGTGGACAATCACCAGTGGCTTTACTCTCTCCACACCGTAGATCTTTGTAACGGTTCAAGTCAGGTAGAACTAGATCCGGTGGTTTGTTGATCTGAGGGATATTCCACTGTAGTAGAAAGTCTCTGCTATATCTAATTATCGGTGGATTAGACAACGCACCTAGAGAGTCCGTGAAATAAAACGCCAACCACAAAAACAATAAGGCCATCAGCTCCATGTTTGTTGCTCAGACACCAAGGCTAGCAGTTTAACAGGTTAATAACCAGTCCTTTAATACTCCTTGGGTATAACTATATAAACTTCGATTAAAAACAAAACAAAACAGTAAAATATAAAACTCAACGCACAACGCTGTCTCGCCGGTCGCTGCTCGCGCATGTGCCCATTTAGCCCCTGTCAACTATGGAGAATGTTCCCTTGTAATTGTGGAAAAGGGATCCTGAGTTGGGGGGTGTCCTAGTTGGTGTCCTGGAGGGCGATCCTCGCTCCGATGCAGGACAACAGGTCATCAAACTGGGCGCGGGACAGGCGGAAGTACCGCTGAAAGCGGCCGTCATCCAGGCGCAGCTCCTGGAGCAAGTAGTAATATTCGCCAAACTTTGAACGCCTCCGGAGGGTCTGGTGGACCCAAGTACGGCGACGACGACCCATACGCCGCTGTTCTGCTCTCCAGAGCAAATACAGAGCGGTGACTCACTCGATGAATGCTCGATCAACATCAGCCATCTTGTAAAAAGATGGCCGCCAACGGGTTTCGCCTCCAACTTTTGTTTTTTACGCGCGTCAATTTCGCTCTTGACGCACGAATGGATTCAAAGTGTTCAAACTCACGCAAAAATCGCTGCAAAAGATGCTTTCCAACAGGTTTTATCGTAGTTTTTGAAAGAATGTCCTGTTGTGAGACGTTGGAAAAATAGGTCCACAGTTTTACAACGAATGGTATAACACCTGTTGGAAAGCATCTTTTGCAGCGATTTTTGCGTGAGCATATCAGTGAACACCCCAGACCACTCGGTGAGTTTCACGTCTTTGTAAACTAAAGTTTAATGCGTTTATATGAATGATTGTTCCAGTGCCCCTATGAAACCATTGTATAGGTGGGGGGGGTGCTAACACAAAAACCTAAAATTCTCGGGACTGCAGCATTTGTCCAAATTTTAATCTTAACCGTTCGATTTAATCAGAAACGATCTTAAAACAGGGCTTTACTTGTAAAACGCCGAACTTACCCTTTAAGACAATAAGCTCACACTTGACTTGAGCTCACAACTACACACAGCACTGCGATACTTTTGCACTCAATTAATAAAACAAACACGACTTCTGTCCCTTTTCTCCGTGCTGAACTTCACTGACTACCCTTGACTTTCCTTTTTTTTCTCCTCTTCGCCTCATTAAACTTATTCAGGGCTGGACTGGGACAAAAAAAAAAAAAGCATTTTGACCCAGACTGGCCCACTATGATCATAAACACCACCCATCTTTGCACGGCCTTGAATATATATATACCAACTACTTCTCCATATATCTAGTAACCACTAAAGCCATGTAATGTGTAAGCATTTATGAGTGGGAGTTGACACATTAAATACTTAATTTCAGTGTTAATAAACATCTTGAAGCTTTGCATTTGACACAGTCTGCCATGAAATATTTATCTCAGTTCAGGTTATTTATCCCTTAGGAAATTCGGTTCGCACCGGTGCCACACATCACATTAACACAATCACACACACACACACACACACACACACACACACACAAAAAACGTAAAAAAAAACGAAGAAATTAAAAGAACATAATAAAAAAATAGTAAAAAATAGATTAAATAAAAAAGAGGGGTGGATTTGAGTTAAAAAAACAAATTCAGTATCAACATATTACCCATAGTTACAGACGATTTAACTTCGAAATAGCAGTTGGTACGAATGACATCTTAAACCTCCTTGTTCTCCCCCCAATTGCTCTTTATCTATGATGTGATGTCAAATGTACTTCGCAATCATAAATGTGTACAAGACAAAAAGCAGCGGGAAAAGAACGCACCCTTGAGGGGAACCTGTAGAAAAACATAACTTGGAAGATAGCAAACCATTGACTCTCACACACTGAGTCCTGTTTGATAAGAAATTGACTATCCGCCCCACCAAATCAAGATCCAGGTTATATAATTTGACAAGCTTCACGGCTAACACGTGGTCTAATTGTATTAAATGCAGATGAGAAATCAATAAAAGCCAGCCGTGCCCTTGTTTTTAGGGTCTCCAGATGTTGAGCTATTAAATGTTCAAGAGTTGTTACAGCAATTTCAACACTCCTCCCTGCTCAGTACGCAAGAGGATCTAAATTCAACTTCATCATCCATCCAACCTTCACTTTCATCACCAGAGAGGTAAGGGCTACTGGTCCAGAATCATTTAAAACATTGACACCTAAGAGACTAATCGGTGTAATCATACCACTAAACTGCACACTACACGCTCTCAACAACTTAACAGTGATGTTATCTGGTCTAGGGGGTTTATTTACTTTTTTCCTTTTAAAAAACGTAGCCAGTGTAGGAGCATCAATATTAAACATTGTATAACTTTTCCAAGAATCATTCTTTACAGTTGTTACAGAACGAACCAGAGGAGAGACGTACAGATCCATTCGCAAGGCTTTATTCCAAAAACGTAGTCTTAGTACAGGCAAGGTCAATGAACAGCAGACAGGTATGGCAGAGGCATAGCACAGAGAAACCCTAAGGGCAAGCGTGGGTCGACGAGGTGCAAACAGAATCCGAAGGGCTAGGCTGAGGGAGAATCCAAGTGACACAGGCAGGAATCAAAACACGAAGGACAAGGCAAGACTACAGTTCAATGGAAGGCTCAGTAAGTAGCTAACACTTGGGGAGTGTTAAACGCTGACAATACAGTACAAAGAAACAATATCCGGCAACAGAGAGAGGAAGTCCAAGGGTTATAAAGGGTGTGTGATGGTTCTCAAGTGTGAGCGTGATTAGTGGAATCAGCTGTGTGAATCGTCAGTGCAATGAATGATGGGGATTGTAGTGAAGTGCAAGAGTCCATGCTGTGAGTGGGAGACCTCTGGTGGTGAATGTCCGGAAGTGAATGGACCAGATACGTGACAACAGTATCATCATCCACATTAAATCGTAGATAAAATTTGTAGAAAAAATCTCTGAACTCATGTGTGTAAGATACTCAGGTAACACTTTACGGTAAGGGTACATGAATTATCATGAATTCATGTATAAATTCATGCATGAATTAGGCATTAATTTATGCATTAATATCTTATGAATCATCAGGAACTAACACAAATTCAACGTTTTTCATTAATGACTTCATGGATGAACAACAACTTAATTAAAACATTAACTAAGATGAGTACATCATCATGAACTATGATTTATTACGCATGATCATGATGTTTTCTTTGTTCACAAAAAAATTGGTCTTTACCAATTTTGTACAATCTTTACCAATCACCTGTACATTGTGGATTCTAATTTTTAATTTGGGGTTTTCATAGCACATTGTTCATCAGTGTTTCAAAGGACCAAATCAACACTTTAGTTGAGGGGCCACAAACATGATGAAGTCATTAAAAGATAATGCTTAGTTAATGATGACTGTATTTGAATGTCAACAGAATTTGTGTGCTATGTGCTGTGATTGGCCAAATTTGGGGTCTGTCCATTTACCTGCAGGCTATGAAGAAGACATGAACATGCTGGATAACTCCGATCATAATTCAGAAAAACAGTTCTCACATTAATTGATATACTGTTCTAGCCTGTATGCATGTATGAGGTAAGATTTTTGTATATTCCTTTAATAATTCGAAGAGTACTCTTGCATGCATGAATTAATGCATGAATTAATTAATGAATCGTCAGTGCAATGAATGATGGGGATTGTAGTGAAGTGCAAGAGTCCATGCTGTGAGTGGGAGACCTCTGGTGGTGAATGTCCGGAAGTGAATGGACCAGATACGTGACATAGCCCCCCTCCAATGAGCGGCTTCCAGACGCTCCAATAACATCCAAGGCGGGACGGAGACAAAGATCCTCACAGCGGAGCAAAAGACCACCAGAGCAGAGCAGGCTGTGCAGGCGACCAGGGCGGAGACGACCCCTTGGGGATCCTTCTGGCGGCCACGGCGGAGAGGATCCTTCTGGCGGCCAGGGCGGAGAACACCCCTCAGGTGGTCCTGGCGGAGAGGATCCTTCTAGCGGCCACGGCGGAGAAGACCAGAGAGTAATAGGAACCGACACCGACTCCAGAACAGGAACAGACACTGGCTCTGGAACAGGAACTGGCTCCGGAACAGGAACAGACATGGGCACAGGAACAGACACTGGCTCAGGAACAGACACAGACTCTGGCTCTGAAACAAACACAGACATTGACACAGGAACAGAGACAGACACAAACACTGAAACAGACGCTGGCTCTGGCTCAGGAACAGCAGACACTGGCTTCGGCTCAGGAACAGCAGACACCGGCTCGGGAACAGCAGACATCGGCTCTGCGGACGTGACGCGTAGCGTCTCTGGCTGTGCGGACGTGACGCGTAGCGTCTCTGGCTGTGCGGACGTGACGCGGACAGTCTCTGGCTGTGCGGACGTGACGCGGACAGTCTCTGGCTGTGCGGACGTGACGCGGACAGTCTCTGGCTGTGCGGACGTGACGCGGACAGTCTCTGGCTGTGCGGACGTGACGCGGACAGTCTCTGGCTGTGCGGACGTGACGCGGACAGTCTCTGGCTGTGCGGACGTGACGCGGACACTCTCTGGCTGTGCGGACGTGACGCGGACAGTCTCTGGCTGTGCGGACGTGACGCGGACAGTCTCTGGCTGTGCGGACGTGACGCGGACAGTTTTTGGTTGTGCGGACGTGACGTGAAGTGCAGGCTCGGCTGGACTGACGTGAAGTGCAGGCTCGGCATGAAGCCCAGGCATGTCGTGGTGACTCTCTGGCTGGACGTGGCTGACGTGAAGCTCTGGCTGGACGTGGCTGACGTGAAGCTCTGGCTGGACGTGGCTGACGTGAAGCTCTGGCTGGACGTGGCTGACGTGAAGCTCTGGCTGGACGTGGCTGACGTGAAGCTCTGGCTGGACGTGGCTGACGTGAAGCTCTGGCTGGACGTGGCCGACGTGAAGCTGTGAAGACCCTGGACTGGACAGGACCAGTGGTGAAGGTTCTGGATGGGTAACAGGGCTGGACAAGAATTCATAAATAGTCGCCTCTGACACCTCCAAAGGTTCTGCAGCAGATGCCGCCACCTCTGGAGGTTCTACAGTGGTAGCATCAAGAATCTGGTAAAGTTCATTAACAAGACAGGTACCGTGCTCATCTATGGTTCCTTTGACCCTGACATGACAGGCTGAGAGGACATTGCTGGGCGCAACCACCATACAAGGGGCTGAAGCGAACACCGCCGCTTCAAGAGGTTCTGCAGCTCGTGCCGCCACCTCTGGATTAACTGCAGCGGGTTCCTTAGCCTGGGGCAGTTCTGAGGTGGTATACGCAGCCCAAACGCAACATAGAGCGATCCCCATCATGGGAAGCGCTTCTGACAGGGTAATCAGTGCAGGATCAGAGGGATCAAAGTGAGTGGGTTTGGGGATACCAGCTGTGCGTGCAGAAACCAGTGGTGCATCCCTCACACTGGAAACCAGACTGGGAAATCGAAGCACTGACCTTGAATATCTGGGTGTGGCAGACAGGACGTGAGAAGATTCTGGCTGGTCAGTGGTGACATGACGAGACTTTGGAAAATCAACTGTGACTTGGCTTGACTCGTGACGATCAACTGTGACTCGGCTTGACTCGTGACGATCAACTGTGACTCGGCTTGACTCGTGACGATCAACTGTGACTCGGCTTGACTCGTGACGATCAACTGTGACTTGGCTTGGCTCGTGACGATCAACTGTGACTTGGTGGGGCTCTGGAAGATCTGCTGAGACGTAACAGGGCTCTGGAAGATCTGCTGAGACGTAACAGGGCTCTGGAAGATCTGCTGAGACGTAACAAGGCTCTGGTGCGGCTGCCATTATAGGCACGGAAGGAATGGTGCATTCCTCTGCGAACCCCACAGTGAAAAATGACCCTGTTAATAGTAGAGCATAATCTAAAAAATGACTGAGCGATGTACGAGGACCCTCATGGATTAATCGAGATCTTAAGGGTTGATTTATGCCGTCACAAAAAAAGTCAATGAGAACGCAATCAGGCAGATCAGAAAAATATGCTAACTCCATATACCTCTAGCGAATATATACCTCTAGCGGTCGCTTACCCTGTTCTAGGGCTAGTAACAGTCTTGCAAGGTTCATACCTGACCAGTGTTCTTCCGAAAAGCCGCTGGATCCTTGTTTGGCCGGATATTCTGTTACAGAACGAACCAGAGGAGAGACGTACAGATCCATTCGCAAGGCTTTATTCCAAAAACGTAGTCTTAGTACAGGCAAGGTCAATGAACAGCAGACAGGTATGGCAGAGGCATAGCACAGAGAAACCCTAAGGGCAAGCGTGGGTCGACGAGGTGCAAACAGAATCCGAAGGGCTAGGCTGAGGGAGAATCCAAGTGACACAGGCAGGAATCAAAACACGAAGGACAAGGCAAGACTACAGTTCAATGGAAGGCTCAGTAAGTAGCTAACACTTGGGGAGTGTTAAACGCTGACAATACAGTACAAAGAAACAATATCCGGCAACAGAGAGAGGAAGTCCAAGGGTTATAAAGGGTGTGTGATGGTTCTCAAGTGTGAGCGTGATTAGTGGAATCAGCTGTGTGAATCGTCAGTGCAATGAATGATGGGGATTGTAGTGAAGTGCAAGAGTCCATGCTGTGAGTGGGAGACCTCTGGTGGTGAATGTCCGGAAGTGAATGGACCAGATACGTGACAACAGTATCATCATCCACATTAAATCGTAGATAAAATTTGTAGAAAAAATCTCTGAACTCATGTGTGTAAGATACTCAGGTAACACTTTACGGTAAGGGTACATGAATTATCATGAATTCATGTATAAATTCATGCATGAATTAGGCATTAATTTATGCATTAATATCTTATGAATCATCAGGAACTAACACAAATTCAACGTTTTTCATTAATGACTTCATGGATGAACAACAACTTAATTAAAACATTAACTAAGATGAGTACATCATCATGAACTATGATTTATTACGCATGATCATGATGTTTTCTTTGTTCACAAAAAAATTGGTCTTTACCAATTTTGTACAATCTTTACCAATCACCTGTACATTGTGGATTCTAATTTTTAATTTGGGGTTTTCATAGCACATTGTTCATCAGTGTTTCAAAGGACCAAATCAACACTTTAGTTGAGGGGCCACAAACATGATGAAGTCATTAAAAGATAATGCTTAGTTAATGATGACTGTATTTGAATGTCAACAGAATTTGTGTGCTATGTGCTGTGATTGGCCAAATTTGGGGTCTGTCCATTTACCTGCAGGCTATGAAGAAGACATGAACATGCTGGATAACTCCGATCATAATTCAGAAAAACAGTTCTCACATTAATTGATATACTGTTCTAGCCTGTATGCATGTATGAGGTAAGATTTTTGTATATTCCTTTAATAATTCGAAGAGTACTCTTGCATGCATGAATTAATGCTTTTTTATGCATGAGTTCATGATGATTCATGTACCATAACCGTAGCTTTATCCACAATGGATAGTAAAGACCAATTTTTTTGTGAACAAAAAAAACATCATGATCATGAGTAATAAATCATAGTTCATGATGATGTACTCATCTTAGTTAATGTTTTAAATAAGGTGTTGTTCATCCATGAAGTCATTCATGAAAGGGTTGAATTTGTGTTAGTTCCTGATTATTCATGAGATATTAATGCATGAATTAATGCCTAATTCATGCATGAATTTATACATGAATTCGTGATAATTCATGTACCCTTACCTTAAAGTGTTACCGATACTCATGCCTGAAGTTCGTCCATCTTGTTTTTAACCGACTGGACATTAGCAAGGACTATTAAGGGTATTAAAATTCTCACATTCTCACGCCACCCTTCTTGCCTATTTTTCATATTTTCCTTCTTGCCTATTTTTCGTATTTTCCTTCTAGTCCTGCAATCTTCTTCAGGACTAAAGAGCTGGTAATTGTAATCCGTAATGTCCTTAAACAGGGGATAGTTTGAGTTGCCTCGGCACCAAGCTGCCTGTGTTCAATCCAAGGAGAAAGTCTCGGTATATTGAATCCGATTTGGTAATGTTCCAGTGGCAAAGTTGAATAAGAGTATTAAAACCAGCAAAGATATGACCCCCACCTTTCTAAAACCACCATGGAATAATAGAAAAGATAAAAAATAGACCAAAAAGAACTGCAAACGAGTCAAAGAAACATACTCCTCCAGACAATAATGCTCACGCAATCACACTCAACTGCAGACACTGTTGCGGGTTGCCTTTCTGATATCAGCATCACTGGTTCTAGTTATTCCTGGCTCACTTCTTACATCAGCGACAGAAAGCAGGGATATCAAGCATTGGATGTCTCTGAATTTCCTTAAACTAAATAACAAAACTGAAATATTAATGTTTTGCCTCTCATATTTCTTCAGTTTTTAAAAAGTATTTTTTTCAATCTTCGTAATATTGCACATCTTCGATCTTCTCTCACTCTATCTTAATTCATGCGTTAATCACATCACGTCTGGATTATTGCGACGCTCTTTTTTTTGGTCTGCCCAAAAAACGTATTGCAAGATTACAGTATGTTCTGCTCACATTATTCCTCTACTGCATGATCTTCACTGGCCTCACGTATTTAAGGCATTAAATGGTCTTTCACCTCCATATCGGTCAGATCTACTATACTTCCCAGCCCGGTCTCTTTGATCATACATGGGCATTATACGGCCTGGGGGCCGGATCCGAATTTGGATGAAACACACACCGCATTTATCTGAACTGCGATCCTGCTATTAAAAACAATCCAACAGATGTCGCTGTGTGAAATTACAATTTGCGACTTTACTTCTCTTCTTCACTCCTCAAAGTAACAAATTCTAAACGGCCGGCGGCATAAACAATGTGTCAAAATGAGTGCAATAAAAAAGAGAAAAGTTGACTCTGAATGTCGAGAATTCAATAAAGAATGGACGTCAAAATATTTCGTCACAATCGTCGGCTCAAAGGTGATTTGTCTGATATGTCAGGAGAGCATCGCTGTCTTTAAAGAAAATAATATTAGCAGGCACTTCAGTGCTAAACATGCTAATTATGCCGTGAATTTCGCCGCAAAGGAGAGGGAAGAAAAAGCCACAAGATTATCCTCCAACTTAACTGCCAGGCAGAATATTTTTACCAAGCAGTCTAATGTACAGGAGTCAGCAACAAAAGTGAGCTATATGGTGTCACACAAAATCGCCAAACACAGCAAACCATTTTCAGATGAGCTGACATCTGCATTGCTAAAAAGGGCCACTGATTTCACATACTGTTCAATAGCGCTGGATAAGAGCACTGATATTAAAGACACTGCCCAGCTGCTTATATTCATCAGAGGAATTACTGACACATTTGAAATAGTGGAGGAGTGTCTTGCGATGGAATCAATGAAGAAGACGACAAGGGGTTCAGATCTCTATGATACATGTCAGGATGCATGCAGAGAATTAACCTACCGTGGGCGAAGTTACTGAACGTGACCACTGATGGCTGTCCAAACCTCACCGGGAAGAACACTGGGCTATTGCGTAGGATACAGGACAGGGTGAGAGAGGATGACCCCACCCCAACTCAACTCTGATTTTCTTGCACTGCATCATTCATCAGGAAGCCTTGTCTAAGTCGGTGTTAAAGCTTGATCACGTCACCAAAACTGTGGTGAAACTTGTCAATTTCATCAGGGCCCGGGCGCTTAACCACCGCCAGTTTATCCAGTTGTTGGAGGAGAGTGAGGCAGAACACACTGATGTCCCATACCACTCAAACGTCCGCTGGCTGAGTCTGGGCACAGTGCTACGCCGTGTGTGGGACCTGAGACGTCAGATAGGGGTGTTTCTGGAGAATGTCGGGAAGGCTGGTGACTTTCCAGAACTTGAAGATTCCGATTGGATGCTTGACTTTGCCTTTGCTGTGGATTTAATGGGCCATTTGAATGACCTCAATCGGAAGCTGCAGGGGAAGGATGTGTTCGTGCACAAACTGTATTCCTACGTGCGAGCATTCAGAGCAAATTAGTTTTCCTGACAAATTACAAACAAGAGCTTTACGCATTTCCCAACTTTCACTACAATGAAGGATGTGCCATCCCGACTCACTGTCACATACACCACTACACTCGAGAATCTGCACACTGAATTCAAAAGGCGTTTCTCTGATTTCGGAAAACTTGAAAAAGAGATGGAGCTGGTGTCCACCCCCTTTTTCTTTGACAGCGACCAAGTGCCTCTGGAGGCTCAGCTTGAGTTGATTGACATGCAGTGCGATCCCACTCTCAAGGAGAAATTCACCTTGTCATCATTGGACAGGTTTTACGGTGCATTGAACGAGGGCAAGTTTCCTAACATGCGGAGGCATGCGCAAAGGATGCTCGTGTTATTCGGGTCCACGTATGTATGCGAGCAGACTTTCTCTGTAATGAACTTTAACAAGTCACGCTACAGATCACGACTAACCGACGCACACCTGTCGTCCGTGTTGCGCATCTCAACGTCGAACACGACCCCAGATTTCGATGACTTAGTAAAGAAAGGCGATCGCCTCAATTGTTCACAGTGAGTTACAGAACACAGACAAAAAGCTCTTCATCTCAGTTGCATAGGCCGAAATACATTTTTCTAAAGTAGGCCTAGCCAAAGTTCCATTAAGTTACGCTTGATTGATGATGTTATTTTTACAACATTGTTCAGTTTCATGTTGCCATTTCTTATGCATGTCCCGTAGATGGTTATGATGCAGCTAAATCAAATTTACATTTTGTGAGATGCATAGGCCTATTCCATGTTGTCCTTTATATCTTTCAAGCAAACATACGTGTGAAGTTGATCTGCACTTAAATTGTGTTCTATTTTATAAAAGATTTAAACAAAATATGTTAAAGAAATTACAAAAAAATGAATAATCACAACTGAAATCAGATGAATATGTTTTTCATTCAGTGATGAAGGTCTCCCTCTGGTGGTATATAGCCTCAATTCAATTTAATAATTCCAGATTTAAAGCCAGATTGCCTGAAGTCTGTATATGTATGTTAATGTAACCTGCACACATACATTTGCAGTTTTGTTAGTAGTTTTCTATCTTGAATAGCTACAGCTGGTATGAATGACAGTTGAACAATATGCAGGGTAGTGTAAGAAATGAATCCTTGAAAGTAAATCCAGTTAGACAGAGTAGCAAAAATAGGTCAGACAGGCCTAGCAAAAATAAATAATCAGGCCTTGAAATAGGCTGGCAAAGTCAAAATAACTGTAGAGTAGCCTTATACATATTTGCATTGAATTAATTTGTACCATTTAATCATGTAACTATGTTTAATTGCAATTGTCCAAAGTGTGGCCCTCCGTTTACTTTGCCAAAGTAACTGTGGCCCTCAGACTAAAACTGTTGCCCACCCCTGCCTTAGATTATCTGAACATGTTTTTTTTTATCCATTCCTCGTTTTCGGTTGTCCACTGTATAGGTGGAAAGTCATTTAGTGTAAATGCTCCTAATTAATGAAATTCACTACCCCTTACACTTAGTAATATATCAACAATGGTGCTATATAAGGCGCTATATAAATAAAACTACTTCTTCTTCTTACTACTTCTCAAGTAGATTAAGTGAAGGCTTATGTTACCGCAAATCTGCGTCAGGTTAGTGAAGGACTAAACTTCAGTTTTGAGTGGAGCATAGGGTACACCAACTGAGGTTTTAGAGATCCAGCTAACACTTGGCACTACTTAAAAAATACTGAGACCGCAAAGGTTAAAAGGGTGAATTTCCGTTTAGGACAACAAAATGTTGATCGACCAACCTAAATAGGGTGAGCCTTACCTCTGTTTTATATAATTCTAGTTGAGTGTACATGGGAAACCATGGAATGACCAAACCAAAGCTGCTATCAGAGAAATTAAATTTGGTCGGCTAATATCTGTAGTAGTGGTCATGACCTCTGATTGGAGCTAGTGTTACTTTAATTCAAGCGTATACAAATCTATGGGGACTATACAAAGTACTTTTAGATAGAGCAAGGATGAAAGAAGCCATCTAAGGTATTAGTCAATTACCTGTCTAATGACCAAGACTGTTGAGTTTGTGATCGTGAGATCCGCGTAGAATGGCCGGCGCAAGGTTCTCTATCACCTACATTTAATGGAGTAGGATGAAATAATGAGGTAATACATAATGAAATGTATTTAATTTAATCTTGTCGTGTTGCATAAAAGGAAAGACAGGAAAAGCAGAGGAAGAATGATGAAGTTTGATGCTTTGTTTTGAGATGATGGGCGCATTTACAGGTTTGCAGTCACATTACAGATAATGAGCAGACGCTTGAAAAACTGTACCTCTCGTTGGAGATGGAGTTGGAGATCCTTGGAGATGTCTGTTTTACAGCACATTCAAAATACCCCACAAATACATTGCAAAATAAGCTGCCCAACATATCTGACATGGAGCAACACCTCTAAATAGTGTAAGGGTGCTTTCACACTGGCAGTTTAGTTCGGAACGGGGCACGGTTCGCATGAAAAATCGCTAATGTGAACACTGTCATGTGGACCGGATGCGCCCTGGGGTACCGAACCCGAAACTACCTGGAGGAGGTGGTGTGAGTTCCGTTGCTCTCGAATCGTGCTGCGGTTCCGTGAATGTGAAAGCAACATGAACTCGGGTTCGCACTTGTTCAGGAAGTAAAGTAATCGGCGCATTGTTTTTAGTTGATTATGATGTAGTTAAATAAAACACATCTAAGGGATGATAGTGTTGATGATTTACCTTGGATACGAGCGAGAGTGAGCCAGCAGTGGAAACAGGACAACAAATTTATGGAAATCCACTGTCTCCTCAAAAGAGTCCGTTTGCAAGCAGCAGAAAGCCACGTTATGTGACACACTCAGTAAACCTGTGTTGTTTTCTCAGCTGCGCATTATAGCACCAAATTAATAAAAAAACACAATATATTGACCCTCGTTCTGTTTTCTATCATGTGCTGTGCACGTTTGCGTTGACGTAACACACAAAAGCTCGATAGAATCAAGTTGAGTGTGAAACCAGACCAACGCTGTGGGGGCGCCGGGAACAATCGCGCTCGGGCTCGGACCGCAGCAAACGAGCCCAGTGTAAAAGCACCCTTACCCCTTATTTACACTGCAACGCGTTACGGCTCAGACAAGGTTTTGTTCCGTCCACCACGCGGTGCCAACTCACACCAGGAGTATTTCAGAAGTGAAGCGACTGGATGCGCGAAACCACGTGATTTGCCTGTCCGACGTGGTTTTTCTTGATTTTGGGGTTTCTACCTTACAGTCTATGTTTTCTACAAAGGATATATTGGTGTGCAATACAATGGAGTCTGCACAGGGTGTTTATTTTGAAATTGACCGTGTTTTTTGACTTTTATTTTGTATTTACGGTGCAGCTTGGACGCGGCGTCCGTCGGAAATAGACTATGCGCCTATCTTTAGCGAAGCGGCACATCGCGGCTGGTGTAAACACAAGCATTGACTAGAGTGGGCACGATCAGCTCCGGTAGCCGTTTCACAGCCGTAACGCGCTGCAGACACGTGCAGTGTAAATAAGGGGTAAATAAATGGCTGTCTACATCAACCACTCAATATTTGAAACTCTATAGCAAAGAAATGGCCACTGGAGTTAATGTTTACAAAAATAAAATAAAAAGCCTCAAGGGCTTTTATAAAGAGGTAATGAATATGAATAAAAATAATAATAATACAAATAAAATAAGTGGTCATGAAGGCAGACAATCAGATGAAGCCCATATTCAGCTGCGGTGAGAAAGCAGCATTTTCTATTGCCGTATTCTTAAAGGGGTCATATAATGGTACATGCACTTTTACAAGTTGATTGTACTGAAATGTGTGTTGGCAGTGCCTGTACACAACCATCATATAATGATAAAAATCCATCCAGTGTTTTTGTTTTAATCTCCTTATATGTTTTCCCCTGCCTCAAATTGAGCCGTTCGATTTTGTGACGTCACTAAATCGGACGCCCCTCCCACGATTGATAATTGACAGCAGCGTTTCAACACAGACCCGCCCTGAGCGAGCTGTCAGCGTAGTCCGCCATTGTTGATACACTGGAGCAGAATGGCGTCTAAGCGATTGTGGTGTTCTGATCTTGGCTGTAATAAGGAACACATCAGTCATTTTAATGTTCCTAAACTCGAACCGCTGAAGACGCAGTGGCTGAGTTTTATTTTTGAAGGGAATATTCCCAAAGATCAACGTAAATGCTTTTATGTTTGCGCGAATCATTTCTCACCAGACTGATTTATAAACGAGGGTCAGTGTAAATCTAGTTTTGCTAAGAAGCTGGTCCTGAAAAAAGAATCCAACTATTCGTGTTCCTGCTGCACCTCCAGAAGAAGTGAGTGTAATGTTTTATTAACCTTTAAATATTAATCTTTGCAAATCGCTTGCACGCTTCACAATGAATGCGGCTAATGTTTACACTCAGGGTATATTACGGCATGTTTTCTCTGTAACGTTACGACGTTCTCAATATAATTCATAATCCCACGTTTATAATGAACAACGCGTTATGGTTAATGTGTTATTAAAAACCCTGCCAGTACATACAAAAATAGATCAAAGTGACATTACGTTAACCATCTTGTTCCGGGTCCGACTCCGGTTCAAATTGATACGGTTGCACAGATGTGTCCTCGGAGACTCCCGCTGCCATTCTTTCTATAAAATATACCCTCAACTGTTGTCAAGGCAACACTCCACGTGCGTTGTCAAAACGCCCCACAGAACAGAGGGGCGGAGTCAGCAAAGCTCATTATCATTTAAAGGCATATGCACTGAAACGGCGTGCTGAAAACAGAGCTGTTTTTGACCAGGTAAAATTAGAGGTTTTTTTATAATACTAATGAAAATTTTTAATAAAAGTATATTACAAAGTTTTCATTTAGACCCTAAAGATTCATATTAACTTGTACAAAAATGGCATTATATGACCCCTTTAAACAAAGAACACAAACAGGGTCTCACATGTATTTGTAAGTTTAATGTTTTTATTGCATTGATCACAACTGAATTGACTTTCTCCAGAGTGAATGGCAAATGATTCTTGAAATTTCTCCTTTTTTAAACCTCGTCACAGTGAAGAAAATGGCTATTTTTTTTCAGAATGAGTTTGCAAATGCCGTTTCAGGTCTGAGTGATATTTATAGCTCCTCTCACACTGAAGACACTTGTAAGGCTTCTCTCCAGTGTGAGATCTTATGTGAATCTTAAGCTTTCCTTTAATCGTGAAGCTTTTACCACACTGAGGACAGGTGAAAGGCTTTTCTCCAGTGTGAATTCTCATGTGATTCTCAAGGTTTCCTTTCTGTGTGAAACTCTTTCCACACTGATGACACATGTAAGGCTTCACTACAGTGTGAATTTTTACATGATTCTCAAGGTGATTCCTGTCTGTGAAACTCCTATTGCACTGATGACATTTCTCTCCTGAGTGAATCCTCGTAAGGTGATTATAAAAACTCTCTTTAAATCTAAAACTCTTTCCACACTGATCACAAACAAATGGCTTCTCTCCAGTGTGAATTCTCATGTGAGTCTTAAGATTTCCTTTCATCGTGAAGCTCCTTCCACACTGTTGGCAGGAGTGAGGCTTCTCTCCAGTGTGAACTCTCATGTGGGCATTAAGGATTTTTTTCTGTGTAAATCTATTTCCACAGTGAGGGCATATGAACGGTTTCTCTCCAGCATGCATTTTCAAGTGGAATTTAAGGCTGTCTTTTCGATTGAAACTTTTTCCACACTGTTGGCAGGTCAAAGGGCTCTCTCCAGTGTGAACTCTCATGTGGACTTTAAGGCTTTCTTTTCGACTGAAACTTTTTCCACACTGTTGACAGGAGTAAGGCGTCTCTCCAGTGTGAACTCTCATGTGGACTTTAAGGCTTCCTTTTCGACTGAAACTTTTTCCACAATGTTGACAGGTTAAAGGGCTCTTTCCAGTGTGACCTCTCATCTGGAGGTTTCTAGTTTTTGTTGTATAAGTCTGTGAGTAACTAAAAGATTTTACCACAGTCATAAATTCATGACATTTCTCATACTGATCTTTCTCTTTCCTTTCATTCAGTTCTTGACTCTCCTGTTTCAGCTCCATCGGGTCTACAGTGAAAAGAAACAGAAACAAGTTAATACCAGTTAAATGGCACTAAAAACAGACATGAAAACATTTAGACGTGTAAAACATGAAATCCAAATGCTAGATCCTATACCTTCTAAACCATTGGTTCCCAACCTGGGGTCCCTCAGGGGGGCGCCAGAGTTCACAGGGGGGGCGCGGGAGCAGATATGCTTTGAGGTGAATAAAGATGCATAAAATGTTCCACTAATAATTTTATATAAAAATATTTGTTCAAAAAAAAAATAAAAAAAAATCATATGCTTATAATGCCAAAATAAAGCAGTCAAAAATGATCTCTTATATAAAATAATTATTTAAATTGTGCGTGCACACCGTCACTTGCCCAATGTGCTTGTTGTCATAGTAACGGCAAAATCAAAAGGAAGATGGCATGAGAAACGTAAATGCGGTGATTGTTCATCAGAGGCGAAGAAAAAGTTAAGACACTATGACAAAACCTACATAAATTTTGGTTTTATTGAAGGCCAAGACAAGTCTCGGCCAGAATGTGTCTTTTGTTTTGAAAAACTGGCAAACGACTGCATGAAACCAAGCAAGATGAAAAGACACCAGGAAACGAAGCACCCAGAGACAATCGGCAAAGATAAGGAATTCTTAGAGAGAAAAAAAGAGATGGCTCTGTCAAAAAGATCGACAGACATCAGAAAAGTATTCGAAAGAGCAGGTAGTGATTTACAGAAGGCCACTAAAGTTTCCTTTGAGTGTTCGCTGTTGATTGCCAAGGCAAAAAAGCCGCATAATATTGGAGAGGAGTTAATCAAACCCGCCTGCATTAAAATAGTGGAGGGACTATGTGGCCCGCAAGCAGCTGAAAAGGTTAAATCTGTCCCACTTTCTAACAACACTGTTAAAGACAGAATTGATAAAATGGCAGAAAACTGCAAAAAACAGTTGCACAAAAAGCTTAGAGAAGTCCAATTTGCTATACAGCTGGATGAAATGACCACAGTAGCGGGAGAGTCTGTGCTTATCGTATATGTACAGTATGTGGACGGAGATGAGTTGAAACGGGACATACTTATGTCTACCAATTTACCCACAACAACGATTTTTTTACGATTTTTTTACGGCTGTTGATTCATACCTCACATCGTACAATCTGCCCTACACAAATATCGTCGCTTGCTGCACGGATGGAGCTGCCGCGATGATGGGTAGAAATAAGGGACAGCCGTTTGATGGAAAAGGCTCCAGACTGTGTAATTTTCCACTGTATGATACATCGCCAGGCACTCGCCAGTAAAAAACTGTCCAGAGACCTTGGTGACACACTGGCAACCGTTGTAAAAGTCTTAAGCTTCATTAAAGCTCGCCCTACCAACCAGAGATTATTTGCACAACTGTGTGAGGATGAAGCGCACCAAACTCTACTGCTACACACGGAGGTGCGCTGGCTTTCGTGTGGCAAAGTGCTTGTGCGCTTTCTAGAACTGCAGGATAAAATTCTGGAATTTCTGCGAAATCAAAACACACTGTTGGAGCAGCTGACTGATGTGTTCTGGATCAAAACCGCATACCTTGCTGACATATTCACTCTTTATAATGAGACCAACAAGAGACTGCAGGGCTCTGAACATTAAAGTGGTGCTTTACTGTACAAAACCAAAACAAGGAAAGTCTGATATTTGGACAAATTTCTCAGTTGTTGCTGAAAAAAAAAATGGAAAGAACTGGACTTTGTAAGTTGCAACAAGTAAAAAGTTGTTGATATCCAATAGACACAAATTTGGCACCTCTGGGTGGAGGCGACATCTCTGGTCCGTTCTCCTGGGTCAAAGTAAGCTTTCCTCTGGGAGATCCGTAATGCTGAAGAGATAAGCAAACGTGGAGTTCCTAACTCCTATACCTTTCGTCTTATTTAGTACTTTAAAACCATGCTGAATGAGCTTACGCTCAATGTTTTTGACTACCTGATGCTTGCTTTCATTGTTGGGTAATGGACCATCGCTCTAAACCTAAGAAAGATTTTCCGAAAACAACAAAATATGCTGTGGGTGATGCAGCAAAAGATGGCGCTGAACATGCTTCTGTAAGGACGAGGCTGAGGCAGCATTAGAATCCATTTGCGGGTGTTTATTAGCAGCAGGTTGTAGTGAAGGGAATGTTAAGCCAGGCAATAGGTCAAAATCACAATAGCAGTCCGATCTAACGACATACACAAGGGTAATCCAAAAGGCAGAGATGAGGAAACAGGCAAAAGGTCCAAACACAGTCATCAGTCCGAAAAACAGGCAACCAGAACAGAAGGGTAATCCAAAGAGCGTGAATCAGATAAACAGGCAGAATCATACACAAGGTCAGAAGGCAGAGAACAAAGGTAACGCTTGGTAAGGCAGATGAACTGGCAATACTTCGCAATGTGCAAACACACAAACTCTACAGAAATACAATCCAAACAGGAAATGAAAGTAGAAGCAGAGGGAGCGGTACACAGTCAATATTCAGGAGAGGGCTCCCTCTGCTGGCGTGGCATTACAGAATCCCCTCCCTTAGGAGCGCCTCCTGGCGCTCGACGTGGGCGTCCCCGTGGTCGTGGCGCTGGTCGGTCAGGTCTAGCACGATGAAAATCCTCGATGAGAGAAGGGTCCAGAATATCGCGACCGGCTACCCATGATCTCTCCTCAGGTCCATAGCCCTCCCAGTCCACCAGGTATTGGAGCTGACCCCCTCTCCGTCTAGAGTCCAGTAACTCATTCACCTTGTAAGCTGGAGTTCCATCAACATCCAGGGGAGGTGGCGGCTCTCGAGCCTCAGCGTTGGGGTCAGACCCCGGGTGGACCGGTTTGAGGAGGGAAACATGAAAGGATGGAGAGATACGATAATTAGCAGGAAGCTCCAATTGGTATGTGACCTCGTTTATTCTTTTTAGAATTTTGAAAGGACCAACGTACCTAGGGCTGAGCTTCCTGCTCGGTAGCCGCAGCTTGAGGTCCCTAGTTGAAAGCCAGACCCGCTGTCCTGGTTGGTAGGGAGGATGTGGGCGACGTCGCCTGTTGGCCTGGAGTTCTTGAACTCTTACAGCTCTCTGAAGACGGACGTGTGCACTGTCCCACACCCTCTCACTACGCCGGATCCAATCGTCCACTGCAGGGACCGAGGGTTCACCAGACCACGGGAACAAAGGAGGTTGATACCCAAGGACGCACTGGAAGGGGGTCAGGCCAGTTGAGGAGTGAGTTAAGGAGTTTTGTGCATATTCTGCCCATGGGAGGAATTCCGACCAGCGGTGTTGTTCTCGGCTGCAGTATGATCGAAGATATCTGCCTATTTCTTGGTTTAATCGTTCCACTTGTCCATTAGACTGAGGGTGATATCCTGACGTGAGACTGATGTTGATGTCCAGATGCTTACAAAAAGCTCTCCAAACTTGGGACGTAAATTGGGTTCCTCTATCGCTGATAATATCATCAGGTATACCATAAATCCGAAAGACATGATGAAATAGTGCTTGAGCAGTTTCCATGGCAGTGGGGAGACCTTTTAGAGGAACTAACCGACAGGACTTGGAAAAGCGGTCAATTATGACAAGGATAGCAGTGAAGCTATTGGAGAGCGGTAGATCGGTCACAAAGTCAATGGACAGATGGGACCAAGGACGGTGTGGGATAGGTAGTGGTTGGAGGAGACCAGAAGGTAACTCTTTGGGGGTTTTAGATTGGGCACAGACTTGGCAGGCTTTGACATAAGTAGCGACATCCTTGGTCATCGAAGGCCACCAAAATGAGTTCCTTAGTAGTCGAAGAGTGCGAGATATACCCGGATGGCCAGAGCTGACAGAAGAATGGACCCATTGCGTTACTCTGTGACGTAGATCATGTGGTACATACTGTTTGTCAGGAGGGCAGTTATTAGGTGCAGGCTCTTGTAGACGTTCCCTTTGTATTTCCTCCATTATGTCCCAGGTGACTGGGGCGATGACAATAGAAGGTTGGAGAATACCTTTTGGTGTGAAGTTTTCTGTGGGAAGATCATATCGCCTAGATAAGGCATCTGCTTTGCCATTCTTACTGCCTGGTCGATATGTTACTGTAAACTGAAACCGTGTGAAAAACAGAGACCAGCGAGCTTGGCGTGAGTTGAGTCGTTTGGCACTCTTGATGTATTCTAGATTCTTGTGGTCGGTTATTACTTGAAAGGGATGGATTGCTCCTTCGAGCCAGTGTCTCCACTCTTCGATGGCTGCTTTCATGGCCAAAAGTTCTTTGTTCCCCACATCATAATTCCTTTCTGCTGCACTTAACTTTCTTGAGAAGAATGCGCATGGATATAGTTTACCAGGTTGGCCGTGACGTTGGGAGAGTATAGCTCCAACTCCACAGTCTGAAGCGTCTACCTCCACCACAAACGGGAGATCAGGATCAGGATGTTTTAAGATGGGGGCTGTTGTAAACCTTTCCTTTAAGGTATTGTATGCCTGATTGGCCTCTTCAGTCCATTTTAGTTTCGAGGGTTTTCCCTTTAAGAGGGATGTCAAGGGGGAAGCAATCATACTGTAATTTCTGATAAAGCGCCGATAAAAGTTGGCAAATCCCAGAAACCTTTGAAGCTCCTTTACGGTGGATGGTTGTGGCCATTCTGTGACTGCCTGGATTTTGGATTCATCCATTTTAACTCCTTGGTGACCGATGTTGTAACCTAGGAATGTAGTTTCTCTGACATGAAATTCACACTTCTCTGCCTTGACGTATAGTCGGTTTGAGAGTAGACGAGAAAGGACTGTCTTGACATGGTTGATATGTTCATCTTCAGATTTTGAGTAGATTAAAATATCGTCAATATAAACTATTACATACTGGTTCAGAAGATCTCGGAAGACCTCATTGATGAATGACTGAAAAACAGCTGGAGAGTTAGCCAGTCCATAAGGCATCACCTGGTATTCATAGTGCCCTCTAGTGGTGAAGAAGGCCGTCTTCCATTCATCGCCCTCTTTGATTCTGATCAAGTTATAGGCACTCCGTAGGTCAAGTTTGGTGTAGATGGTGGCTTCTCTGAGCTGTTCCAGGGCTGAGGGAACCAATGGAAGGGGGTAGCGGAATTTCAGTGTGACGTTGTTCAGACCTCTATAATCAATACACGGCCTTAATCCGCCATCTTTTTTCTCAACGAAGAAGAATCCAGCTGCAGCTGGAGATGTGGAGGGTCGGATGAAACCTAAGCTTAATGCTTCTTCGATATATTCCTCCATAGCTTGGGTCTCCTTCCTGGACAGGGGATAGACTTTACTTTTAGGGGGCATGGCATTGGGGAGTAAATTAATTTCACAGTCCCAGGGGCGATGGGGTGGTAATTGCATAGCTTTAGTTTTACTAAAAACTTCTGCCAGATCATGATAACACTTGGGAATATTCACAGTTCTGTTAGTTTCTGGGCTTTCAATGGTAGTTGTAAAACATGGTTGGGGAACTTGGGAAAAACAATGGTTTTTACAGAAATTAGACCAATGGGTCAACTCACCATAATGCCAGGAAATAACGGGGTCATGAATGGATAGCCATGGAAATCCGAGGATCATTTCGTGTTTAGGAGAGTCAACGATGTACAGAGAAATCGATTCTTTATGAAACAAACCTACTTGGAGTGTCAGTGGTTTGGTCTGGTGGGTAATCCCCTCTCCGATTGTGTTGTCATCAATTGCTTTGATCTTAATAGGAGGATTACATGGTTGGGTGGGAATATCATACTTTGTGATAAGTTCCTTATGTATGAGGTTCAAAGCTGCTCCAGAATCGATCATTGCTGTTAAAGAGATACATGCATTTTCAGTCTTTAGTTGGATGGGGAGCTTGAATGATTTATTAGTTAGAAGTGAAAAATGTTCAAGATTTACCCGGGAGGTTGGTTGGATCTTATGTGGACACCCTTGACTGCGGTGGCCGGCTTCACCGCAGTAGTAACATAGACTGAGTTGTCGTCTTCTCATACGTTCTTCCTCAGATAATCTAGATAGACCGAGTTGCATAGGTTCGTCATTAGGCTTGATAGTAAATGTAGTCATCGGTTGTGAAATGGCAGGCGTAGAGGCTTGAAATTTCCCCACACTCCTTCGTTTGGGTGCTTGTCTCATCAGATTATCAATCTTTATAGCCAGGGTCACAAAGTCAGAAAATGATAAATCTTCTCCTTTACAAGCCAGCTCTGTTTGCAGATCAGGGTTGAGGCTCCGTTGAAACACAGCTTTCAGTGAAACATCATTCCATCCACTTTGAGCAGCGAGCGTTCTGAACATGATGGAATAATCAGCAGCAGTACGGTTACCTTGTGATATTTGTAGAATTTGTGCTGATATATCCTTGCCCCCAGCGGGATATTCAAACACTTCGTGCAGTTGTTGGATGAAATAATTGAAAGATGTTCTAAATCGTACATCCGTGTCCCAAACTGCTGCAGCCCAGTCCAGAGCTCTGCCTGATAATAACGTCATCAGGAAAGCGCATTTCTTTCCATCTGATACAAATCTGTCTTCTTGGTTATCAAAGTAAATCTTTACTTGACGAATAAAGCCCTTACATTGCTCTGCACAACCATCAAATTTGTCTGGTAACGCAAAGCTTACCGTTTTCGGCGTGGTCGATGGAAGAGACTGGATGTAATGAGTCAGGTGTTCGTTGACAGACTGGAGCTTAGTGAGTTGATCTTGGTATCCCTTTAACATTTCACTTTGATAGGCGAAAGCTGCTTGCAAGTTGGAAACTTCCGCTGGATTCAGTTGAGGCGAAGTATTCTGTAAGGACGAGGCTGAGGCAGCATTAGAATCCATTTGCGGGTGTTTATTAGCAGCAGGTTGTAGTGAAGGGAATGTTAAGCCAGGCAATAGGTCAAAATCACAATAGCAGTCCGATCTAACGACATACACAAGGGTAATCCAAAAGGCAGAGATGAGGAAACAGGCAAAAGGTCCAAACACAGTCATCAGTCCGAAAAACAGGCAACCAGAACAGAAGGGTAATCCAAAGAGCGTGAATCAGATAAACAGGCAGAATCATACACAAGGTCAGAAGGCAGAGAACAAAGGTAACGCTTGGTAAGGCAGATGAACTGGCAATACTTCGCAATGTGCAAACACACAAACTCTACAGAAATACAATCCAAACAGGAAATGAAAGTAGAAGCAGAGGGAGCGGTACACAGTCAATATTCAGGAGAGGGCTCCCTCTGCTGGCGTGGCATTACAGCTAAATGATGCAGAGTTGGCCAAGGACAGCCATATCCCTATCGGTATGCTCACAGGAAAATCAGCAACTTAACAGCATTATTTTGTAAAAGATTATCAGCATCTTCATAATGTTGCTCAGGAGCTAGTTACCCTCCTCCATCCCCAGCTCCTCTTCTTGTCCAGTCAGGAATTGGGCTTCTGATATTCCTCTTCAAGTCAGACTAATTTTTCTAAATAGTGGTCCTGACAGAATTAGATTTAGACTAATCAGGGAGGCTTAAAATTACCAAATTTTAAGTTGTTTGGAAGCAATCCTCCCCTCACTTTATTTGAATTAAAGGAATATGTTCCCACAGACATATACTGTATAAATGGAATGATAAACTAATTAAAACAACCAGATGGAAACTCAATCCAGATGTTAACTCAACTGAGAACTGTTTGTGGTCTCAGCCATCCCAGCACTACACCACAACTTCGCCATGTGTTAAGGTCGTGTCTATCTATCTGAATGATGTAATTAGCCGGATCCGGGCCAACTCCAGATCAGATGGAGGACCTGCGCCTATACACGACCACAACGCATGATGTAGTCAGCCGGATCCGGGCCGTACCAAGATCAGATGGTAGACCTGCACCTAGACACGACCACAACTCATGATGTAGTCAGCCGGATCCGAGCCGTACCAAGATCAGATGGTAGACCTGCGCCTAGACACGACCACAACGCATGATGTAGTCAGCCGGATCCGGGCCGTACCAAGATCAGATGGCGGAGCTGTGCCTAGACACGACCACAATGCACGTCCCTCCTCTCTTCATCAATTTGTACTGGTTGCCATTTGCAGCTCGCATCAAATTTAAGGCACTGATGTTTGCCTACAGAACAACAACTGGCTCTGCACTCCTATACCTAAACTCACTACTTACAGTGCCCTCCACTAATATTGGCACCCTTGGTAAATATGAGCAAAGGCGGCTGTGAAAATAAATCTGCGTTGTTTATCCTTTTGATCTTTCATTAAAAAAATCGGTAACACTTTATATTACAACCCGCAAACAACTGCGTAAGTACACCGAAATTAAGGTGTACGTTTCTGTAATTATAGTGTACTTCCGTGTAGGTATAAGGGAATAATATGTTATGTTTTGGGTAATAAAGGGGTAACAAGCAGATATACAACCTGCAAAGAACTTCGTAAGTAAACCGAAATTACGGTGTACGTTTCTGTAATTATAGTGTACCTCTGTGTAGGTATAAGGGAACAATATGTTAAGTTTTGGGTAAATTACGGTGTTCGTTTCTGTAATTATAGTGTACCTCTGTGTAGGTATAAGGGAACAATATGTTAAGTTTTGGGTAATAAAGGGGTACAACCAGATATACAAGCAAATTATTTATAATGTAATTATTTTAAAACTAACAGGTACCTATTCTGTTAATATATTCCAGGCAAAAATTGTATGTCTGTTGTATATAAAAGTTTATCACATTTCTGGCAAAATATTCTTGTGCAATGTAGTTAGAGGGTAATTTTGACATCTGTGGGTTGTAAATTAAACGTGTGTGTATATATATATTGTAAGGGGTGTACAGTCAAAGACCCAGAACCAGATATGAAGAATGAAGACCCGGAGTCAGAATTATAAAAAATTAAAGAAAAGTTTTACTGAAGATAGTTTGCATTTTCATCAGCAGAAGTCAGCTTCAAGACTCACACAGGAGTTCGTAGGCCGCCTCGCTTACAGTTACAAAGATCACAGCAGTTATACCATTTCCAAGGTCTAAGCTACGTCATTGCTTACAGGTTGAATGATTCTCATTGGCTAAGAAATATTAAGAGCCTAAACAATTTAACACATGTGAGGAGATAGGGGTGCCTATCGCCATTAGTCAAGATAGTTGTCGTCCACTCATTAGATTTAGGTCTGTGGTGGCCTCGCAGGTTAGAGAAGGGCGCCGGGGTGTCTGGTCCGACTGTCCAGAACCTACATAGAATGTCATACGCACACACACACAAATAACAGACACTAGCAAATAACAGCTCCCATCAAGGCTGAAGAGAGTCTGAGCTCCTTATTATCAGTTAAGTATACCAAAACATAATGCTAAAACATTCACTCGTTTGGGAGAAAAACAGATCACTGGTATTTACTCCCAAGGAAGGAAATATACTGGAAATAATACATTTTAATACAACAATTAAAGTTTGATAGTAACGCTCAATATAGCTTGACCATATGTCCAACGAAGGATCATATGTGTCCACGCTGCCTTTAGGACCCTCTAACCTTTCTACTGATCCCAGAGAAAGAGACAAACGGCCTTGTGGGTTACGTGGCCTTCGTGTCCTGCGTGTACTACGTGCAATCTCAAAGTAAGATTGGGATGCACCTAAAAGAAACTGGTTACTTGCATCCATGCATTTAAGAAAATATAATTTCACAGGCACAAAGAATATAAAAATTATTATGTGATAATGAATATATTTGATTATTGATTTTTATAAAGGAAGTATATAACCATTCAAAATGATATATGATTATATATGTATTTGAAGAGGCAAGGGATTTTGACCAACCCTTCAGTCCCCCGTTTTAGACCAATGTGGGGTCCAATACCGCCACGTCTGGTCTAACCAGTGAGGTCACTACGGAAGGGAGGAGTGGTGACGCATGCTCCCCTGACGGGTCACACTTGTCTCTTCACCTCGTCACGGACATGCTGGATACTAAAAATTCCAGTCCCCATTAAGAGGCTCTCCCACCTTCCACTCACAACAGGACATCAATGTCATTCTTCCTCAGTTTATCAGTCAGGTTAAAATTTTTATAAAACACATAACTGATTACGAAACAAGTACATATTTTTTCTTTGGAAGCCAGGCTAAATAAGCAAGCACTATTGCTGTATTCCTACTAGCATGGGCTAGATCCACAGTCACTACTCAGATCCTAAATAAAGACATTGTCTATAATCATGAATACCAGAATATATGCACTAGTTTTTTTTATTTATAAAATTATGATTTCCAAATCCTTTTATTATAAACAAAGTTGGATGGTTAATCCATTATTTTCACTACCCCTTTTATAGACCCTTTAGGTTTAAAACACAATGGTTGTCTCACTAAAAATAAACAACAAACAATAAAATATTAATAATTAAGACCCATAATAATCGATGTAAGCACTTTAAGTCTTTACTGAAATCATCCTTCAGTTTACAGTCACATAGCATGTACCATTTTAATTGTATAACATCTTATACCCTTTTTTGTTTGTTTCAAAAAATAGAAATAAAATAAAACAAATTCACATCATCATTTCAGTCATTATTTTACCACTAAAATATAGGATCGTTCCCCATTCTGCTTAATAAAGCTTTTGTTCATTCCTTATCCTTATATCACTTGAATCCCTGTCAATCATACAATGTCTAACCCTAACCTTTTTCATACCATTTAAACTTAATTTGACTTCCATAAATCCTATCAGAAATTGTATTTTCATAACATACATTTTCTTCTACTATATTTCTTCCATCTTGCCCTACATGCCAGTTCCTTCTGCATCCGAGTCTCTCACCACTGTCAGCCTAGTGACACTTAAAGTTCCCTCGTTAGGGGAATCATGGTATTTTATTAATTCTTCAATACTCTTGTTTTCTTATCATTAACTTCAACTTTATTTTTCATTATAACTACTTCTCACAGTATTTGTCTCAGTTCCACTTATCTTTACAGTTTTACAGAAACCAAAATATTATGTTACTCAGATCCCAGCCCACAGCCATATAGCTGCTTTCTCTTTTTACCTTTATTACATTGTAGTTTTCTTAGACATCTAATGTCATACATACATTCAAGGGATTGAGAAATAAAACCTTTTCTTTTTAGAAGTTATATTCACTCCTTCTTTGTTCGCCCTCCGGCCTTTCAATAAAAATGAGGGAGCTCACTTTGGATAATTTGGATAGTGACTTAGCCAATGTGTCACTTTGTCTCTCTGCCGTCAAGTCTATATATATATTTTTTTTTTCCTACGTTTATCCTTATGATCCCACCTAGTTGTCTATTTAAATTTAGACCCTCAGTTGAATTTAGACAAGAGTTTTACCCCAGAATGGACGGCAATCTTCTTTACAATTCCAATTTATATAAAATACTAATCCAGAGAGTAATTCAGTTCAATATCATAAATGACAAAAGCATTCATAATTACCAATAGCAGACAGAGCTGGAAAACCACTCCAATTAAAGCTCGTCCCATGTTCTGCATTGTCTTTTCATCAGATTGACTTAGAATTATCAACTTTTCTAAAGTTGGTCATTTCACTTAACCCATCTGTAATGATAAAACACTAATTCCAGAGGTTAATGACACAATATCCTCAAAATCAGGAAATAATAGTACCCCAAACTAATACATACAAGACATAAAGTGCTGTCACCATCATACGCACTCATACTAGACACACATATGTTAACTGTTCATTTTCAATGTTAATTTTTCTTTATATTATTGCTAAAAGATTTAAATTTTAAATAAGATTTTAAACTTCCCATTTTCCGGTAGCTTCTACCTAATTTTACATGGTCTCCCAACCAGTTTCAAAGCATGTCTTGTTCATTATTCATTAGAATTTAACAAGGTCAGCTGGGTTGTTTTGTTTCATTATCATTATTTTGCTTCAGCTTGCTCTAGCAGGCCAATAATGGAAAGACAGACACAGTTACCATCCCTTCCTCCGCTCAAGCAGTCTCTCTCACTATAAATAAATTTCTAAGACTGTAACTTATATAAAATGTAATATTAAATTCGTTACAATAATCTTTGACCATTCACCTTTGTTATCCAGACTTTTCTTAAATCAAAAGCTGTCTTCATCTTTAGCCACCACCATGTCTAACGACCTTCAGGAGTTAAAACTATGTCATAGACCTATTAGTTCAAAATCAACACTATGATTTTCCTTGCCCATAAGGCAAACCAGTACATAAAAAGTTTTGCTACTGTCTCCACAACAACTAATGGGAATCACTTAATGGCCTCAGCTGGCTCTTGAAAGCCCACTCCTGTTAGCCCTTTATCTATAATCTCCATTAGGGTGTTTTCCCCTGGCATATTTGCAGACGCTTGTAACAATAAAAAAAAACAAGCCATACAATGAATGCGGTTTCTGGTGATTGGTATTAGAGGAACATCACGTTTCTGGGTCAGACTGCCTGTAACTCCTCACAGCTCATCCGCCCTAACGATAAAGGATGCTGCTGGCCTCACAGTCATCCGCTCCACTCTCATACCTTTCTCACATAAACACCTCCATCTTGAGATGCCCAGTGACTTTACGTGATCCACTCTGGCTTAGGTTGCCCCCTGTCTGGCCAATAGAAGGTCTTACCCGTCATTGAGTAGCCACTCGTGCCCACTGGTGACCGCTCTTTCCCATCACAGGCTGTTTGCTTCAACAGAACTCAGCTGTTTTCTAGAGCTTAGGAAAGGCACGTTCAAGAGTCACCAGAGCCATTCGGATTGCCTAATAGTGTTCACATAGGGAGACAGGTCAGAACAACAGTATTTAATCACTTAAATCCATTAACTATCTTAAAAGCAGCAACCTAGCTACTTGGATTATACTCAGTGAATTTAGATCACAACCGTACATTCAGTGTACATTTCCGTCGGCCCCTCCCCCGTTTCATGGTGGGGACTAAGATCAGACAAAGAAGTTACTGGTCCTAAATTAACCTAATCAAAATGTCATCTCTATCTGTATTATTATTTTAAATACTTCTTTAAAGTCATTCAGTTTTATTTTTAAAACATCTCTGTGTCTATGATCCTTCAACTGAAACACTGTGCTTTACACATTATCACAGATACCAGCTTTTAGCTGACTCATTGAATGAGAGAGACTCTGAGACTCTATTGGATGGTACACTGCTCTCTCTGTCAGGGTAGGAATCACAGGATCCAATAGCAAGTAAAAGTATTTAATGATAATGAATGCAGAGTGAACAGTGAAGACAGGAAGACTGGTGACGATCTATCTCAGACAGCAGGGCTCTGGCAGCGCAGATGACAGCAGTGGGGGAAGCGTGGTTCCGTCACTCGAAAGTCCAACACGAACCAGATAATCCACTGCAGCAGAGTGAAACAACACGGACCAGATAATCCACTGTAGCAGAGTGAAACGATACGGACCAGATAATCCACTGTAGCCGAGTGAAACGGCACAGGCAGAGAGCTGCAGGAATCCGTGAACGGGAGCTGAGAACGAGACTGACACCAACATGAGAACCGAACAGGACCAAGGAAAAACAACGATCTGACACTGAACATGACAAACACAGCACTACATATAGGACTCACAAACGAGGTACACCTGCGACTGATCTGATTGCTCGTCAGCACAGCTGACGCTCGAGGGCAATCAGATCAGAGCAGTAACACACAGAATGGGAAGGTGAACCTGTGAACCGTGACATTACCCCACCCCCTAGGAGCGTCACCTGACGCTCCCAGAGGGACCTACCTGGCGATTGTAAGCATCGATAAGGGAATGATCCAATATGTCTCGGGCAGGAACCCAACTCCTCTCCTCCGGACCGTAACCCTCCCAGTCCACCAAGTACTGGAATCCACGTCCCCTCCGCCTTGCGTCCAGAATACGGTTAACCGAATAAACTGGTTCCCCATCTACGATTCGCGGCGGTGGGGGAACCGGGACTGGCGGATTAATAGGAGAACGAAAAAAGGGCTTGATCTTAGAAACATGGAAAACGGGATGAATTCTCCGGTACGCCGGAGGAAATTTGAGGCGGACCGTCACCGGACTAAGGATCTTGGTGATGGTAAACGGGCCAATAAATTTAGGAGCAAGTTTTCTACAAGCGGAGCGGAGAGGAATATCAGTAGATGAAAGCCACACTTTTTGACCAGCGACGTAGACGGGAGGCTTCGACCTGTGGCGATCGGCCTGGGCCTTGGTGCGCAAACCCACCTGGAGAAGGGTCTCCCTGGCCGTTCTCCAGATGTGTCTGCACCTCTGGACGAATTCGTGAGCGGAGGGAACCGCGACTTCGGATTCCAGACTAGGAAAGATTGGTGGCTGGTACCCTAAACTACTCTCAAACGGAGACAGGCCCGTGGACGACACTGGTAATGAGTTATGCGCGTACTCAACCCATGAGATGTGCTGACTCCAAGAGGACGGGTTCTGTGAAGCTAAACATCGCAACCCCCGTTCTAAATCTTGGTTGGCCCTCTCCGTCTGTCCGTTGCTCTGGGGATGGAACCCAGAAGAAAGACTGACATTCGCCCCCAGCAACCGGCAAAACTCTCTCCAAAATTTGGATATAAACTGGGGACCTCTGTCAGAGACCACGTCCGTCGGGAGGCCATGAATCCGAAAAACGTGGTCTATGACAGCCACCGCTGTCTCTCTGGCTGATGGTAATTTGGGCAGAGGGATGAAATGAGTTGCCTTCGAGAACCTGTCCACCACGGTTAAAACCACCGTGTTACCCTGTGAGGCAGGGAGGCCTGTGACGAAATCTAGCGCAATGTGTGACCAGGGTCTCGAAGGCACTGACAACGGTTGAAGGAGCCCAGCCGGAGGACGAGTGGAGGTCTTACAGCTAGCACAGACGGAGCAGGTCAATACAAAACGACGAGTGTCGCGAGCCATGGTCTGCCACCAGAACCGTTGTTTAATGAGAAAGATGGTACGATTAACTCCCGGATGACAAGCTAGCTTGGAACAATGACCCCACTGGATAACGTTGGACCGCAATCTCTCTGGCACAAACAATCGACCTGGTGGGCATCCGGGCGGAGGCACTACCCCATGTAAGGCAGTGCGGACCTTCGATTCGATCTCCCAGGTCAGCATTGCCACCACACGACTCTGTGGAACGATGGACTCGGGAGAACCCGGGCGTTCAGATTGGTCAAAAATGCGGGACAACGCGTCAGGTTTGATGTTTTTGGAACCTGGACGGTAGGAGATGGAAAAATCGAATCGACCAAAAAAAAGTGCCCACCGAGCCTGCCTAGAGTTAAGACGTTTGGCGGATCTGATGTACTCAAGGTTCTTATGATCGGTCCAAACGATAAAGGGTACCCCCGAGCCCTCCAACCAATGACGCCACTCCTCCAAGGCTAACTTGACTGCCAACAATTCTCTATTACCAATGTCGTAGTTACGTTCGGCAGGAGATAAGCGATGAGAAAAATACGCGCACGGATGAACCTTGTTGTCTGCGGGGGAGCGTTGGGAGAGAACCGCGCCTACCCCCACCTCTGACGCGTCGACCTCCACCACAAACTGACGAGAAGAATCAGGGGCAACCAGAATGGGGGCTGAAACAAAGCAGTCCTTAAGTTTGGAAAATGCAGACTCCGCTGCACTAGACCACCTGAACGTCGTCATGGTGGAGGTCAAGGCGGTCAGAGGCGCGGCTAGTTGGCTATAGTTGCGAATAAAACGTCGGTAAAAATTGGCAAAGCCCAGAAACCTCTGCAGGGCCTTGCGGGAGTCTGGGGTTGGCCAATTTACCACTGCCTGAATCTTGTCGGGATCCATACGCATCCCCTCAGACGACACGATGTATCCTAGAAAGGGAACAGACTGTGCATTAAAAACGCATTTCTCCGCCTTGACATAAAGCCCATTCTCCAACAGCCTCTGAAGCACTCGTCTGACGTGTTGAACGTGTTCCTGGAGAGACGAAGAAAAAATCAATATGTCATCCAGGTAGACATATATGAACTGATCGACCATGTCTCTCAACACGTCGTTGACGAGTGCCTGGAAAACCGCGGGGGAGTTGGAAAGCCCGAACGGCATAACCAAGTATTCAAAGTGCCCCCTGGGGGTGTTAAAAGCGGTTTTCCACTCATCCCCCTTCCTGATGCGGACCAAATGATAGGCGTTACGAAGATCCAACTTTGTGAATAAGGAGGCGCCCTGCAGTCTCTCAAAGGCTGAAGACATCAACGGCAAAGGATAAGTATTCTTTACCGTGATGTCGTTCAACCCTCGATAGTCAATACAAGGACGCAAGGAACCGTCCTTCTTACCCACAAAGAAGAATCCCGCCCCTGCGGGGGAAGAGGAAGGGCGGATGAACTTGGCTGCCAGAGAATCAGAAATATATTTCTCCATGGCCTCCCTCTCGGGAACAGAAAGAGAGTATAATCTGCCCTTAGGCGGAGACGTACCTGGCACTAACTCTATCGCACAGTCATAAGGACGATGAGGAGGAAGAGAAGCAGCCCGAGACTTACTGAACACTTCCTTCAGGTCGAGATATTCCTCGGGCACGTTAGACAGGTCCACCTGCTCCTCCTGCAACACAGAACAAGACACAGAAGAACACGCAGACACCAAACAAGACGCATGACAATTCTCACTCCAAGACATGATAGAGTTCTGCCGCCAGTTAATGTGGGGGTTATGGAGGGTGAGCCAGGGGTGCCCTAACACCACAGGCGCAAAAACAGAGTCAATGAGGAGAAAACATCTCTCCTCGACATGGTTGCCAGAGGTGGTCAAACTCACCGGTCCGGTGGAGTGCGTGACGGGTGACAGGAGTTGACCACTTAATGCGTTGACCGATATGGGGTGAGTGATGGGAATGATGGGAATCCCCAGGCGTCGTGCCAGATCACGGTCCATAAAGCTCCCCTCCGCTCCAGAGTCCACGAGCGCATCACAGACGTGGTGAGAGGTGGCCCACTGCAGTCTGACCGGGAGGAGCGTTGATTCACGGGAGGTTTCTTCAACAGCAATGCCACCCGTCAGTAACCTCCTTCCTACTGACGGGCCTTGGCTTTTACCGGGCACTTGGTGGCAAAATGTCCCCCGGTCCCACAGTACAAACACAGTCCCTGGGCTCTCCTCCGCTCCTTCTCCTCCCGGGAGAGCCGAACTCTGCCCACCTGCATGGGTTCTGGGTCGAATGTAGGACCGACCGCATCACAGGAAGGAGTAACCGGAAGGTTCTGTACTTCAGGAATCGACCTCCTCTGCATTATCAGATCTCGACGTTGCAGTCTTGAGTCCACTCGAATGGCTAAATCAATCAGGTCATCCAGAGATGCCGGAAGATCCAGAGTGTAGATCTCCGCCTGGATGCGGTCGGCCAACCCATGCAGAAAGATGTCCCACTGCGCCTCGCTGTTCCACTTGCACTCCGCGGCCAGTGTCCGGAACTCGATGGCATAGTCCGCCACTGACCTGTGATCCTGCCGAAGGTCTGCCAAGAATCTGGCCGCCTCCCTCCCTGAAGCCGCGCGATCAAATACCTTCCTCAGTTCTGCGCCGAAGGACTGGAAGGACGTCAAGCATTGATGCCCCTGCTCCCAGACAGCGGTTCCCCACAGCGCCGCACGACCAGAGAGTAGTGTAACTACAAGGGCTACTTTAGATGCTTCGGTGGGGAACGATGACGGCTGGAGAGCAAAATACAGTGAACATTTAGTCAGGAATGCACGACACAGTTGTGGCTCACCCGAATAGGTAGTAGGAGGAGGTAGGCGAGGCTCCGGACTGTTGGAAGGCTGGGCCGGGGGTGGAACAGCGGGTGGTGGACTAGGCGCAGTGGTCCCGTGGGCAGACTCGACTCTTAGCTGTTGAAACTGGGAAGAGAGGTCTGCCATCTGCGCCACCAGGGTCTGGACAGCACGGCCGGTAGCTGTGATCTGTTCATCCTGTCGATCGAAACGTGCATTGTTCTCATTGAGTATCTCTCGTAACTCGGCCACACTCGCTGGATCCATAATGGTCAGATCGTTATGTCAGGGTAGGAATCACAGGATCCAATAGCAAGTAAAAGTATTTAATGATAATGAATGCAGAGTGAACAGTGAAGACAGGAAGACTGGTGACGATCTATCTCAGACAGCAGGGCTCTGGCAGCGCAGATGACAGCAGTGGGGGAAGCGTGGTTCCGTCACTCGAAAGTCCAACACGAACCAGATAATCCACTGCAGCAGAGTGAAACAACACGGACCAGATAATCCACTGTAGCAGAGTGAAACGATACGGACCAGATAATCCACTGTAGCCGAGTGAAACGGCACAGGCAGAGAGCTGCAGGAATCCGTGAACGGGAGCTGAGAACGAGACTGACACCAACATGAGAACCGAACAGGACCAAGGAAAAACAACGATCTGACACTGAACATGACAAACACAGCACTACATATAGGACTCACAAACGAGGTACACCTGCGACTGATCTGATTGCTCGTCAGCACAGCTGACGCTCGAGGGCAATCAGATCAGAGCAGTAACACACAGAATGGGAAGGTGAACCTGTGAACCGTGACACTCTCATATACTTCTAACTTTATCTACCATCTTTTAACTCTATCCCAGCTTAAGGCATCTTTGCCAGATATTACATACGGTTTCAAATAAACATATTATTTATATTTGTCTTTTGCCCACACATCAGGAAATTTAGGCATTACAAATTTCCACTCAGATTGAGTCTGTTGCACTGGCAGTTTCAGCCACAGCACACATCAGATTCAGATAGGCAAACTGTTTCATTACAGCCAATAACAAACTTATCTTTTGAAAGCAAAACATCAGCTTCTAGTTCTTTCATGGTCAACTTTTCAAGCTGTTTGTTTAATCAGCATTTAGCAACTGTTAATCCAGTACTGCTTTTGCTTATTTGTTCTTACATAAAAATAATTATTTTAGTTCTCAATAACGTTTCACATTTCTCAATCTCAATTTTAATTGTCAAGTTCTCAACCATAGTTTAATATTTGACTTCAGTTTTCTCTTGGAGTTTATCAATCTCCAATTAGGATTCACACTAAGTTTGACGAGGCAAGCACTCTCTGCTTGTGATACTTTTGCAGTTATTGTAAATCATCTGTGAGATTAGTCTCTCTATATCATCTAAAACCTTTTTAAAATGTTTAATTACAACACAATCATCCTTTAAGTTACTTTGATATATTTTGCAACTCACATTTGTTGGAGTCATTAATTTTACATCAACCTGTATTCATCAATTCACTAAAAATTAGTATTATAGATCTTTTCTTCAAAAGGGTTCGTGTGTCAGCCTCAACGGCTCCAACAAGCACGCCCTTGAAGCAGTGTGTGTCCCATTCAGGAATGTAAACAGAGCCACTGATTAAGCAGTTCTCTGTATTCTTTTACAGTCCACCAGTGGCGGATTTAATCATAATAGCCCAATCATAATCTTCATCATTATTATTGGCAGAACATTAATTTTCATAAGCTGCAAAATATTCTAAGTTGTTTTCACAAAGTGCCTGTTTAACTTTAGTCGCTTGTCCAGGGAAATTATCCCAGACCCAGAATTTCTTTCACTTGCTTCTTGTAATCACCGTAAGCAATACGAGGCTAAACATTTTAATTTTTCAGTTTCTTTGTTTGTTTGTAGCCAGTCAAGTTGTTTAAATTTCCAATCAGAATCAAAATCCTGACTACCATTTACTTAATCATTTCTGCAAATTTATTTAAAGTGAGGGCTTTAGAGCACAGCTGCTTACAGCGTTTGCTTTTCCTGTCTCACTATTTGTTTCAGGACTCTTCAGGTTACTGATTAAGTTATTACATTTTTCTGCCATATCTTAATCATGGTTCATACTCACCTGAAGTTATTGCAGAAATGGAGGCGGCGATCTTTGAACAACACAGCTTGGCTTCTGCGTGATGAAACTGCAAAGTATACTCCAAAATCACAGTTACATATACTGGTCCATGCCAATTTGGGTCACAACTTTTTAAATTTTTCTCTCGGAATTGTTCCTGATGCATCCCTGGCAAACAACCCTATTATTGTTAGTATCCCTAACTGCCTGATTCACTTCACTAAGTTCGGGGATCCCCTATCTGAGATGGAAGAGATTGAGCAGGTTTACGGTGCCACTGGACCTCTAGCCCAGGGACGTACTCTGCTGGGGTGGTGCTACACCAGTAATGCCCAGCGGGGCCCCCACAGAGCACGCTTCGCTTGCGCTGTCTGCTGCCGTTACCCTTAACGACGCTCTCAGCGACTTCTTATACTGTCAGCAGTATAATTAACTTACTCCTTCACTCGCCTCATCGGAGTGAAGCTTCACTCGCCTCATCGGAGTGAAGCTCTCCCGCTCTCCTTCAAAATCTCTTCCAGTCAGACAGCCCTAACAATTAACAAAAGCTTACTACCTTGTTTGTTGATTTGCCAGGGGTGTCACCGAGAATAATTGCCAGCGCATCCTCCACCATAACTGTAAGGGGTGTACAGTCAAAGACCCAGAACCAGATATGAAGAATGAAGACCCGGAGTCAGAATTATAAAAAATTAAAGAAAAGTTTTACTGAAGATAGTTTGCATTTTCATCAGCAGAAGTCAGCTTCAAGACTCACACAGGAGTTCGTAGGCCGCCTCGCTTACAGTTACAAAGATCACAGCAGTTATACCATTTCCAAGGTCTAAGCTACGTCATTGCTTACAGGTTGAATGATTCTCATTGGCTAAGAAATATTAAGAGCCTAAACAATTTAACACATGTGAGGAGATAGGGGTGCCTATCGCCATTAGTCAAGATAGTTGTCGTCCACTCATTAGATTTAGGTCTGTGGTGGCCTCGCAGGTTAGAGAAGGGCGCCGGGGTGTCTGGTCCGACTGTCCAGAACCTACATAGAATGTCATACGCACACACACACAAATAACAGACACTAGCAAATAACAGCTCCCATCAAGGCTGAAGAGAGTCTGAGCTCCTTATTATCAGTTAAGTATACCAAAACATAATGCTAAAACATTCACTCGTTTGGGAGAAAAACAGATCACTGGTATTTACTCCCAAGGAAGGAAATATACTGGAAATAATACATTTTAATACAACAATTAAAGTTTGATAGTAACGCTCAATATAGCTTGACCATATGTCCAACGAAGGATCATATGTGTCCACGCTGCCTTTAGGACCCTCTAACCTTTCTACTGATCCCAGAGAAAGAGACAAACGGCCTTGTGGGTTACGTGGCCTTCGTGTCCTGCGTGTACTACGTGCAATCTCAAAGTAAGATTGGGATGCACCTAAAAGAAACTGGTTACTTGCATCCATGCATTTAAGAAAATATAATTTCACAGGCACAAAGAATATAAAAATTATTATGTGATAATGAATATATTTGATTATTGATTTTTATAAAGGAAGTATATAACCATTCAAAATGATATATGATTATATATGTATTTGAAGAGGCAAGGGATTTTGACCAACCCTTCAATATATATATATATATATATATATATATATATATATATATATATATGGCTGTATGTATGCACAGTAAGATAAAAATTGAATTTATTGGCTTTTCTTACTAAACTACTTAACGTTAAGCCAAAAAAAATAGTTTCTGCTATGATTTTAGTTTAGAACGTACCATGTAGTACTTAGTACTTCCCTTATCACATTGTACTGCAATGACACTTAAATGTCAGGGCAAATATACTGTGTAATTAAAACGTTTTTTTGTTTTGTTTTAGTAGAGTACCTTTCTCTGTAATTACTGTGCAAATAGTGTTGTTTCGTATTGTTGCATAGTTGAAACGGGTAACAAACACTACTTACTGTGTATTTACAGGGTAAGTGTAACTCCTGCGGGCTGTAAATTGAAGTGGCGCTTGTTACCCCCTTGTTCTGTGTAGTTACAGGGTAAGTGCAGTAAATATACAATAAAGGATCCCATTTAATTTCTGACTTTTATTTTACAAAAAAGTTTCAAAACAAAATTTCAAAGTATTTACCCTGTAACTACACAGAACAAGGCGGTAACAAGCGCCACTTTAATTTACAGCCCGCAGGAGTTACACTTACCCTGTAAATACACAGTTGAAACGGGTAACAAACACTACTTACTATGTAACAATACGAAACAACACTATTTGCACAGTAATTACAGAGAAAGGTACTCTTATTAAGAAAACAAAGGGTTAGGTTAGGGTTAGGGGAAATCGATCCAAGATCCAAACCTGAGGTCTGAATCTGGCTGTGCACTGTCCATCGTGCTTCTGGCCGCTTCAAATACAGACACCAAAATGAACCCAAATATTGTCTAGAGAGATGTATAAAATTATAAAAGGGCTAAATTGCCACGGGGTACTCCAATAAGGGCTGAATCACAGAAAACACGAAGGGTAGGTGTTAGAAAAGAGATGGAAAGGGCATTCCATGAGCTCAAAACATTAAACAGACTAACTCAACGCCTGTTTGGGCGATGAGAAAAATATCTGTGGCTCAACAACATCACCACACCACAAGTGATGGTGGCCATTATATTTTTCTAGAGTCTGCATCATTCAGAAACATTAACCAGACCAACTCTTAGCCTGTTTGGGCTGCGAGAAAAATTATTTTTTGGTTCAGCAACATCATCACACACATATGATGGTGACCATTACAGATTTTACGGTCTGTGTCATTCAGGAACTGTCTCGCGACGCGTTTCGGCCATCCTACGGCTCTCATCAGGCGAGTTCGAATGACTAGGGTGTCTCATTCCCTCTGTACTTTATAGTAATACCGAGGGCGGGGCCCCTCCCACTTTCTCTAAACACCATCAGCATGTATATGCTTCATAAATCGTTTTTCTGCTATCAACTTTGTTGTTTTTAATTTTAAAATTCATCTCAAATTTTTATAACTCTATACATACACCCAAAAACACTCCAGGAACATCCCAATGCCCAAAATGAAGTCCAGAGTCCGAGGCACGGGCTGGATTAGGGGAAATCGATCCAAGATCCAAACCTGAGGTCTGAATCTGGCTGTGCACTGTCCATCGTGCTTCTGGCCGCTTCAAATACAGACACCAAAATGAACCCAAATATTGTCTAGAGAGATGTATAAAATTATAAAAGGGCTAAATTGCCACGGGGTACTCCAATAAGGGCTGAATCACAGAAAACACAAAGGGTAGGTGTTAGAAAAGAGATGGAAAGGGCATTCCATGAGCTCAAAACATTAAAGGTTAGGGTTAGGGTTAGGGTTAGGTAGGGAGGTAAAAACGAGTTTCATCCTCATTAGTAACCACCCTCATTAAAATATGGCATCTGATTGGCTGAAGCTTAACTGGCCATATATCTCCAACGCTTGGTTGTATCTGTACGAAACTTGGTATGTATACTAATTGAGTGATGGCCAGTCGACTGGTGTTGGTTTGGTGTGTGTCTCTAGCGCCACCAGGTGTGTAGAGATGGTACTGCACAATTTTTTTAGAGCGGGCTGTTTAAATGTGGGCTTTTTTTAATAAAGGGCTCTTGCTTTGAGTGTTATTTACTATTCTGGGTAGGTTTTAGTGTGGTCTGGTCGGTAGAGTTGTTGGATAGATACGGATGAGTTGTTGGATGGATACGGCTGGTGCTTTTAGGTCCTGAAATGAAAGGTAATAGCAAGGTCAAAAAGGTCAAGCTTTATGCCAGACGGTCAAAAGGTGAGTATGTATAATATAATAAAAGATTTATTCTTTTATTTATCATATAGACAGATAGATAGAGAGATAGAGAGATAGAGAGATAGATGGATAGATGAGTTTCTTCGACTTTGAACATATTTTTTAATTTTTTGTCTGAAGAAAGTGAATGTTTTTAGGCCTGTATGGATGGATGGATGGATGGATGGATGGATGGATGGATGGGTGAGTAGTTGGGAAGGTACGGGTGAGTAGTTGGGAAGGTACGGGTGAGTAGTTGGGAAGGTACGGGTGAGTTGTTGGGAAGGTCAAAAAGGTCAAGCTTTATGCCAGACGGTCAAAAGGTGAGTATGTATAATATAATAAAAGATTTATTCTTTTATTTATCATATAGACAGATAGATAGATAGATAGAGAGATAGAGAGATAGATGGATAGATGAGTTTCTTCGACTTTGAACATATTTTTTAATTTTTTGTCTGAAGAAAGTGAATGTTTTTAGGCCTGTATGGATGGATGGATGGATGGATGGATGGATGGATGGATGTATGGATGGATGGATGGATGGTAGGATGGATGGATGGATGGATGTATGGATAGATAGATACATGAGTTTGTTATATACTTTTGTGCATTTTTTTCATATTTTTGTCTGAAAAAAGGGAAATGTTTATAGGCCTACATTATTTTGGGGAAATGAAATCCAGAGTCTGGACCTAGGGTCCAAACACGGCTGTGCACTGTCCTTCCGGCCGCTGGCCACTCCAAGCAGACAACTACGCCAACACAAAACCTGAGAGCACATGCTCTCTCTAACACTCTCAAAGTCTCAATCCCACGGTTCCACTTACTAACCTGCACTTTTTAATAAATGTGAAAACTCATACCACTGACATACAGACATAAAACTTTTTAATAATAGAACCAAGAGGGCTGTAGGGCCCAGGGCCCTAGGAAAACAGGGCTGTGTGGCCCTGGTATTACACATCCTAGGGCTAAATGAGTTCGGGCTAGCCGAAAGAGGGCTGTTTGGCCCAGAGTAGGGTATCTTAGGGGTCTGAGTGGTAGGTTTAGGCCCCAGGAGGGGGTCATGTTCAGTGGGTTACTGTAAGGGAGGGTTAGGGTTAGGGTTAGGGTTAGGTAGGGAGGTAAAAACGAGTTTCATCCTCATTAGTAACCACCCTCATTAAAATATGGCATCTGATTGGCTGAAGCTTAACTGGCCATATATCTCCAACGCTTGGTTGTATCTGTACGAAACTTGGTATGTATACTAATTGAGTGATGGCCAGTCGACTGGTGTTGGTTTGGTGTGTGTCTCTAGCGCCACCAGGTGTGTAGAGATGGTACTGCACAATTTTTTTAGAGCGGGCTGTTTAAATGTGGGCTTTTTTTAATAAAGGGCTCTTGCTTTGAGTGTTATTTACTATTCTGGGTAGGTTTTAGTGTGGTCTGGTCGGTAGAGTAGTTGGGAAGGTACGGGTGAGTAGTTGGATGGATACGGCTGGTGCTTTTAGGTCCTGAAATGAAAGGTAATAGCAAGGTCAAAAAGGTCAAGCTTTATGCCAGACGGTCAAAAGGTGAGTATGTATAATATAATAAAAGATTTATTCTTTTATTTATCATATAGACAGATAGATAGATAGATAGAGAGATAGAGAGATAGATGGATAGATGAGTTTCTTCGACTTTGAACATATTTTTTAATTTTTTGTCTGAAGAAAGTGAATGTTTTTAGGCCTGTATGGATGGATGGATGGATGGATGTATGGATGGATGGATGGATGGTAGGATGGATGGATGGATGGATGTATGGATAGATAGATACATGAGTTTGTTATATACTTTTGTGCATTTTTTTCATATTTTTGTCTGAAAAAAGGGAAATGTTTATAGGCCTACATTATTTTGGGGTTAAGGTTATTTTGGGGCCAGGGTTAGTCAGGGTTAATTTGGCATATAGGTAGGGAGGTAAAAACGAGTTTCATCCTCATTAGTAACCACCCTCATTAAAATATGGCATCTGATTGGCTGAAGCTTAACTGGCCATATATCTCCAACGCTTGGTTGTATCTGTACGAAACTTGGTATGTATACTAATTGAGTGATGGCCAGTCGACTGGTGTTGGTTTGGTGTGTGTCTCTAGCGCCACCAGGTGTGTAGAGATGGTACTGCACAATTTTTTTAGAGCGGGCTGTTTAAATGTGGGCTTTTTTTAATAAAGGGCTCTTGCTTTGAGTGTTATTTACTATTCTGGGTAGGTTTTAGTGTGGTCTGGTCGGTAGAGTTGTTGGATAGATACGGATGAGTTGTTGGATGGATACGGCTGGTGCTTTTAGGTCCTGAAATGAAAGGTAATAGCAAGGTCAAAAAGGTCAAGCTTTATGCCAGACGGTCAAAAGGTGAGTATGTATAATATAATAAAAGATTTATTCTTTTATTTATCATATAGACAGATAGATAGATAGATAGAGAGATAGAGAGATAGATGGATAGATGAGTTTCTTCGACTTTGAACATATTTTTTAATTTTTTGTCTGAAGAAAGTGAATGTTTTTAGGCCTGTATGGATGGATGGATGGATGGATGGATGGATGGATGGATGGATGGATGGTAGGATGGATGGATGGATGGATGTATGGATAGATAGATACATGAGTTTGTTATATACTTTTGTGCATTTTTTTCATATTTTTGTCTGAAAAAAGGGAAATGTTTATAGGCCTACATTATTTTGGGGTTAAGGTTATTTTGGGGCCAGGGTTAGTCAGGGTTAATTTGGCATATAGGTAGGGAGGTAAAAACGAGTTTCATCCTCATTAGTAACCACCCTCATTAAAATATGGCATCTGATTGGCTGAAGCTTAACTGGCCATATATCTCCAACGCTTGGTTGTATCTGTACGAAACTTGGTATGTATACTAATTGAGTGATGGCCAGTCGACTGGTGTTGGTTTGGTGTGTGTCTCTAGCGCCACCAGGTGTGTAGAGATGGTACTGCACAATTTTTTTAGAGCGGGCTGTTTAAATGTGGGCTTTTTTTAATAAAGGGCTCTTGCTTTGAGTGTTATTTACTATTCTGGGTAGGTTTTAGTGTGGTCTGGTCGGTAGAGTAGTTGGGAAGGTACGGGTGAGTAGTTGGGAAGGTACGGGTGAGTAGTTGGGAAGGTACGGGGGTGAGTGGTTGGGAAGGTCAAAAAGGTCAAGCTTTATGCCAGACGGTCAAAAGGTGAGTATGTATAATATAATAAAAGATTTATTCTTTTATTTATCATATAGACAGATAGATAGATAGATAGAGAGATAGAGAGATAGATGGATAGATGAGTTTCTTCGACTTTGAACATATTTTTTAATTTTTTGTCTGAAGAAAGTGAATGTTTTTAGGCCTGTATGGATGGATGGATGTGTGTATGGATGTATGGATGGATGGATGGTAGGATTGATGGATGGATGGTAGTATGGATAGATAGATACATGAGTTTGTTATATACTTTTGTGCATCTTTTTCATAGTTTTGTCTGAAGAAAGTGAATGTTTTTAGGCCTGTATGGATGGATGGATGGATGGATGTGTGTATGGATGTGTGGATGGATGGATGGTAGGATTGATGGATGGATGGTAGTATGGATAGATAGATACATGAGTTTGTTATATACTTTTGTGCATGTTTTTCATATTTTTGTCTGAAAAAAGGGAAATGTTTATAGGCCTACATTATTTTGGGGTTAAGGTTATTTTGGGGCTAGGGTTAGTTTTGGGTTAGGGTTAGTCAGGGTTAATTTGGCATATAGGTAGGGAGGTAGGGTTAGGGTTAGAGTTAGTTAGGGTTAGTTAGGGTTAGGGTTAGGGTTAGGTAGGGAGGTAAAAACGAGTTTCATCCTCATTAGTAACCACCCTCATTAAAATATGGCATCTGATTGGCTGAAGCTTAACTGGCCATATATCTCCAACGCTTGGTTGTATCTGTACGAAACTTGGTATGTATACTAATTGAGTGATGGCCAGTCGACTGGTGTTGGTTTGGTGTGTGTCTCTAGCGCCACCAGGTGTGTAGAGATGGTACTGCACAATTTTTTTAGAGCGGGCTGTTTAAATGTGGGCTTTTTTTAATAAAGGGCTCTTGCTTTGAGTGTTATTTACTATTCTGGGTAGGTTTTAGTGTGGTCTGGTCGGTAGAGTTGTTGGATAGATACGGATGAGTTGTTGGATGGATACGGCTGGTGCTTTTAGGTCCTGAAATGAAAGGTAATAGCAAGGTCAAAAAGGTCAAGCTTTATGCCAGACGGTCAAAAGGTGAGTATGTATAATATAATAAAAGATTTATTCTTTTATTTATCATATAGACAGATAGATAGATAGATAGAGAGATAGAGAGATAGATGGATAGATGAGTTTCTTCGACTTTGAACATATTTTTTAATTTTTTGTCTGAAGAAAGTGAATGTTTTTAGGCCTGTATGGATGGATGGATGGATGGATGGATGGATGTATGGATGGATGGATGGATGGTAGGATGGATGGATGGATGGATGTATGGATAGATAGATACATGAGTTTGTTATATACTTTTGTGCATTTTTTTCATATTTTTGTCTGAAAAAAGGGAAATGTTTATAGGCCTACATTATTTTGGGGTTAAGGTTATTTTGGGGCCAGGGTTAGTCAGGGTTAATTTGGCATATAGGTAGGGAGGTAAAAACGAGTTTCATCCTCATTAGTAACCACCCTCATTAAAATATGGCATCTGATTGGCTGAAGCTTAACTGGCCATATATCTCCAACGCTTGGTTGTATCTGTACGAAACTTGGTATGTATACTAATTGAGTGATGGCCAGTCGACTGGTGTTGGTTTGGTGTGTGTCTCTAGCGCCACCAGGTGTGTAGAGATGGTACTGCACAATTTTTTTAGAGCGGGCTGTTTAAATGTGGGCTTTTTTTAATAAAGGGCTCTTGCTTTGAGTGTTATTTACTATTCTGGGTAGGTTTTAGTGTGGTTAGGGTTAGGGTTAGGTTATAGGGATAAAAACGAAAAGTGCACCCCCCTGAAGTGCACCCCCTGAATTGGATTTCCCTATATCTCGAGTTCTATAGGTCCTAGAGAGCTGAAACTCCGCCCATATACTAATTGGGGGGCGGGGCGTCGATTGCACTTGGTTTGGGAGCTCTAGCGCCACCGGGCGCCGAGATATGGTAGTGCACCCCCCTGATTTTTGTACCTAGAGAGCTGAAACTCCGCCCATATACTAATTAGAGGGCGGGGAGTCGAATGCACTTGGTTTGGGAGCTCTAGCGCCACCGGGCGCCGAGATATGGTACTGCACCTAGTGTTTTTTTGTGGGTGGGATTTGTGTTTTTTTGGGCTGGGACTTGTGTTTTTTTTTTTTTTTTTTTTTTGGGGGTGGGACTTGTGTTTTTTTTTTTTTTTGGGGTGGGATTTGTGTTTTTTTGGGGTGGGACTTGTGTTTTTTTTGGGTGGGACTTGTGTTTTTTTGGGGAGGGACTTGTGTTTTTTTTTTTTTTTTTTTTTGGGGTGGGACTTGTGTTTTTTTGGGGTGGGACTTGTGTTTTTTTTGGGTGGGACTTGTGTTTTTTTGGGGAGGGACTTGTGTTTTTTTTTTTTTTTTTTTTTTGGGGGGTGGGACTTGTGTTTTTTGGGGGTGTGACGTGTTTTTGGGGGGGTGGGACTTGTGTTTTTTTGGAGGTGGGACTTGTGTTTTTTGGAGGTGGGACTTGTGTTTTTTGGTGGGAATTGTGTTTTTTTTGTGAACCTATAGCTCCGCCCAGGAAGTGGTCAGCGCCAAAAGCTAGGTATCATTCGAAAGGTCTTGGTGAGGCCTTTAAAATGACACCATACTTGTATCGTTCAGACCTTTGGGGGCGGAGCTATGGGACCAAATGCAATCATGTATCCAAAAATTATCTCGGTCTAGGAAAGTCGAAACGACTCGTGATTGGTGTCATTGGAAAGGTCTCGGCGAGTGCTTTCCAATGACACCTTGTTTGTGTCGCTGCGACCTTCCTAGGCCGAGATACATTTTTGATACATGAATATATTTTGTCCCATAGCTCCGCCCAGGAAGCAGTCAGCGACATGAACTAGGTATCATTCGAAAGGGCTTTCTCAGACCTTTCCAACGAGACTACTCTGATGTCTCTGTGATGTTGGAGTCATGAGATATTGGCACTCGAAATTTAACAGGAAGTGACCTTATAGCTCCGCCCAGGAAGCTTATCTTTCCCAAAACTCACCCAGACCTTTCCGATAACTCACCCCAGATTTTGGGGGCGTGACTTTGGGGGTGTGTCTTGTGTTTTTTGGGGGTGTGTCTTGTGTTTTTTGGGGGTGGGACTTGTGTTTTTTGGGGGTGGGACTTGTGTTTTTTGGGGGTGGGACTTGTGTTTTTTGTGGGTGGGACTTGTGTTTTTTGGGGGTGGGACTTGTTTTTTTTGTGGGTGGGACTTGTGTTTTTTTGGGGTGGGACTTGTGTTTTTTTGGGTTAGGTTATAGACCAAAATGCGAAGTTGTCACCCCCCAGTTTTGTCACCCCCCCCCCAATATCTCGAGTTCTATAGGTCCTATAGAGCTGAAACTCCGCCCATATACTAATTAGGGGGCGGGGAGTCGATTGCAAGTGGTTTGGGAGCTCTAGCGCCACCAGGGGCCGAGATATGGTATTGTCACCCCCTGTCACCCCCCTTATTATAGGTCCTATAGAGCTGAGGGTTAGGTTAGGGTTAGGGGTTAGGGTTAGGGTTAGGGTTAGGGTTAGGGTTAGGGTTAGGGTTAGAGTTAGGGTTAGGGTTAGGTTATAGGGATAAAAACGAAAAGTGCACCCCCCTGAAGTGCACCCCCTGAATTGGATTTCCCTATATCTCGAGTTCTATAGGTCCTAGAGAGCTGAAACTCCGCCCATATACTAATTGGGGGGCGGGGCGTCGATTGCACCTGGTTTGGGACCTCTAGCGCCACCAGGCGCCGAGATATGGAAGTGCACCCCCCTGATTTTTGTACCTAGAGAGCTGAAACTCCGCCCATATACTAATTAGAGGGCGGGGAGTCGAATGCACTTGGTTTGGGAGCTCTAGCGCCACCGGGCGCCGAGATATGGTACTGCACCTAGTGTTTTTTTGTGGGTGGGATTTGTGTTTTTTTGGGCTGGGACTTGTGTTTTTTTTTTTTTTTTTTTTTGGGGGTGGGACTTGTGTTTTTTTTTTTTTTTGGGGTGGGATTTGTGTTTTTTTGGGGTGGGACTTGTGTTTTTTTTGGGTGGGACTTGTGTTTTTTTGGGGAGGGACTTGTGTTTTTTTTTTTTTTTTTTTTTGGGGTGGGACTTGTGTTTTTTTGGGGTGGGACTTGTGTTTTTTTTGGGTGGGACTTGTGTTTTTTTGGGGAGGGACTTGTGTTTTTTTTTTTTTTTTTTTTTTGGGGGGTGGGACTTGTGTTTTTTGGGGGTGTGACGTGTTTTTGGGGGGGTGGGACTTGTGTTTTTTTGGAGGTGGGACTTGTGTTTTTTGGAGGTGGGACTTGTGTTTTTTGGTGGGAATTGTGTTTTTTTTGTGAACCTATAGCTCCGCCCAGGAAGTGGTCAGCGCCAAAAGCTAGGTATCATTCGAAAGGTCTTGGTGAGGCCTTTAAAATGACACCATACTTGTATCGTTCAGACCTTTGGGGGCGGAGCTATGGGACCAAATGCAATCATGTATCCAAAAATTATCTCGGTCTAGGAAAGTCGAAACGACTCGTGATTGGTGTCATTGGAAAGGTCTCGGCGAGTGCTTTCCAATGACACCTTGTTTGTGTCGCTGCGACCTTCCTAGGCCGAGATACATTTTTGATACATGAATATATTTTGTCCCATAGCTCCGCCCAGGAAGCAGTCAGCGACATGAACTAGGTATCATTCGAAAGGGCTTTCTCAGACCTTTCCAACGAGACTACTCTGATGTCTCTGTGATGTTGGAGTCATGAGATATTGGCACTCGAAATTTAACAGGAAGTGACCTTATAGCTCCGCCCAGGAAGCTTATCTTTCCCAAAACTCACCCAGACCTTTCCGATAACTCACCCCAGATTTTGGGGGCGTGACTTTGGGGGTGTGTCTTGTGTTTTTTGGGGGTGTGTCTTGTGTTTTTTGGGGGTGGGACTTGTGTTTTTTGGGGGTGGGACTTGTGTTTTTTGGGGGTGGGACTTGTGTTTTTTGTGGGTGGGACTTGTGTTTTTTGGGGGTGGGACTTGTTTTTTTTGTGGGTGGGACTTGTGTTTTTTTGGGGTGGGACTTGTGTTTTTTTGGGTTAGGTTATAGACCAAAATGCGAAGTTGTCACCCCCCAGTTTTGTCACCCCCCCCCCAATATCTCGAGTTCTATAGGTCCTATAGAGCTGAAACTCCGCCCATATACTAATTAGGGGGCGGGGAGTCGATTGCAAGTGGTTTGGGAGCTCTAGCGCCACCAGGGGCCGAGATATGGTATTGTCACCCCCTGTCACCCCCCTTATTATAGGTCCTATAGAGCTGAGGGTTAGGTTAGGGTTAGGGGTTAGGGTTAGGGTTAGGGTTAGGGTTAGGGTTAGGGTTAGGGTTAGAGTTAGGGTTAGGGTTAGGTTATAGGGATAAAAACGAAAAGTGCACCCCCCTGAAGTGCACCCCCTGAATTGGATTTCCCTATATCTCGAGTTCTAGGGTTAGGGTTAGGGTTAGGGTTAGGGTTAGGGTTAGGGTTAGGGTTAGGGTTAGGGTTAGGGTTAGGGTTAGGGTTAGGTTATAGGGATAAAAACGAAAAGTGCACCCCCCTGAAGTGCACCCCCTGAATTGGATTTCCCTATATCTCGAGTTCTATAGGTCCTAGAGAGCTGAAACTCCGCCCATATACTAATTGGGGGGCGGGGCGTCGATTGCACTTGGTTTGGGAGCTCTAGCGCCACCGGGCGCCGAGATATGGTAGTGCACCCCCCTGATTTTTGTACCTAGAGAGCTGAAACTCCGCCCATATACTAATTAGAGGGCGGGGAGTCGAATGCACTTGGTTTGGGAGCTCTAGCGCCACCGGGCGCCGAGATATGGTACTGCACCTAGTGTTTTTTTGTGGGTGGGATTTGTGTTTTTTTGGGCTGGGACTTGTGTTTTTTTTTTTTTTTTTTTTTGGGGGTGGGACTTGTGTTTTTTTTTTTTTTTGGGGTGGGATTTGTGTTTTTTTGGGGTGGGACTTGTGTTTTTTTTGGGTGGGACTTGTGTTTTTTTGGGGAGGGACTTGTGTTTTTTTTTTTTTTTTTTTTTGGGGTGGGACTTGTGTTTTTTTGGGGTGGGACTTGTGTTTTTTTTGGGTGGGACTTGTGTTTTTTTGGGGAGGGACTTGTGTTTTTTTTTTTTTTTTTTTTTTGGGGGGTGGGACTTGTGTTTTTTGGGGGTGTGACGTGTTTTTGGGGGGGTGGGACTTGTGTTTTTTTGGAGGTGGGACTTGTGTTTTTTGGAGGTGGGACTTGTGTTTTTTGGTGGGAATTGTGTTTTTTTTGTGAACCTATAGCTCCGCCCAGGAAGTGGTCAGCGCCAAAAGCTAGGTATCATTCGAAAGGTCTTGGTGAGGCCTTTAAAATGACACCATACTTGTATCGTTCAGACCTTTGGGGGCGGAGCTATGGGACCAAATGCAATCATGTATCCAAAAATTATCTCGGTCTAGGAAAGTCGAAACGACTCGTGATTGGTGTCATTGGAAAGGTCTCGGCGAGTGCTTTCCAATGACACCTTGTTTGTGTCGCTGCGACCTTCCTAGGCCGAGATACATTTTTGATACATGAATATATTTTGTCCCATAGCTCCGCCCAGGAAGCAGTCAGCGACATGAACTAGGTATCATTCGAAAGGGCTTTCTCAGACCTTTCCAACGAGACTACTCTGATGTCTCTGTGATGTTGGAGTCATGAGATATTGGCACTCGAAATTTAACAGGAAGTGACCTTATAGCTCCGCCCAGGAAGCTTATCTTTCCCAAAACTCACCCAGACCTTTCCGATAACTCACCCCAGATTTTGGGGGCGTGACTTTGGGGGTGTGTCTTGTGTTTTTTGGGGGTGTGTCTTGTGTTTTTTGGGGGTGGGACTTGTGTTTTTTGGGGGTGGGACTTGTGTTTTTTGGGGGTGGGACTTGTGTTTTTTGTGGGTGGGACTTGTGTTTTTTGGGGGTGGGACTTGTTTTTTTTGTGGGTGGGACTTGTGTTTTTTTGGGGTGGGACTTGTGTTTTTTTGGGTTAGGTTATAGACCAAAATGCGAAGTTGTCACCCCCCAGTTTTGTCACCCCCCCCCCAATATCTCGAGTTCTATAGGTCCTATAGAGCTGAAACTCCGCCCATATACTAATTAGGGGGCGGGGAGTCGATTGCAAGTGGTTTGGGAGCTCTAGCGCCACCAGGGGCCGAGATATGGTATTGTCACCCCCTGTCACCCCCCTTATTATAGGTCCTATAGAGCTGAGGGTTAGGTTAGGGTTAGGGGTTAGGGTTAGGGTTAGGGTTAGGGTTAGGGTTAGGGTTAGGGTTAGAGTTAGGGTTAGGGTTAGGTTATAGGGATAAAAACGAAAAGTGCACCCCCCTGAAGTGCACCCCCTGAATTGGATTTCCCTATATCTCGAGTTCTATAGGTCCTAGAGAGCTGAAACTCCGCCCATATACTAATTGGGGGGCGGGGCGTCGATTGCACCTGGTTTGGGACCTCTAGCGCCACCAGGCGCCGAGATATGGAAGTGCACCCCCCTGATTTTTGTACCTAGAGAGCTGAAACTCCGCCCATATACTAATTAGAGGGCGGGGAGTCGAATGCACTTGGTTTGGGAGCTCTAGCGCCACCGGGCGCCGAGATATGGTACTGCACCTAGTGTTTTTTTGTGGGTGGGATTTGTGTTTTTTTGGGCTGGGACTTGTGTTTTTTTTTTTTTTTTTTTTTTGGGGGTGGGACTTGTGTTTTTTTTTTTTTTTGGGGTGGGATTTGTGTTTTTTTGGGGTGGGACTTGTGTTTTTTTTGGGTGGGACTTGTGTTTTTTTGGGGAGGGACTTGTGTTTTTTTTTTTTTTTTTTTTTTGGGGTGGGACTTGTGTTTTTTTGGGGTGGGACTTGTGTTTTTTTTGGGTGGGACTTGTGTTTTTTTGGGGAGGGACTTGTGTTTTTTTTTTTTTTTTTTTTTTGGGGGGTGGGACTTGTGTTTTTTGGGGGTGTGACGTGTTTTTGGGGGGGTGGGACTTGTGTTTTTTTGGAGGTGGGACTTGTGTTTTTTGGAGGTGGGACTTGTGTTTTTTGGTGGGAATTGTGTTTTTTTTGTGAACCTATAGCTCCGCCCAGGAAGTGGTCAGCGCCAAAAGCTAGGTATCATTCGAAAGGTCTTGGTGAGGCCTTTAAAATGACACCATACTTGTATCGTTCAGACCTTTGGGGGCGGAGCTATGGGACCAAATGCAATCATGTATCCAAAAATTATCTCGGTCTAGGAAAGTCGAAACGACTCGTGATTGGTGTCATTGGAAAGGTCTCGGCGAGTGCTTTCCAATGACACCTTGTTTGTGTCGCTGCGACCTTCCTAGGCCGAGATACATTTTTGATACATGAATATATTTTGTCCCATAGCTCCGCCCAGGAAGCAGTCAGCGACATGAACTAGGTATCATTCGAAAGGGCTTTCTCAGACCTTTCCAACGAGACTACTCTGATGTCTCTGTGATGTTGGAGTCATGAGATATTGGCACTCGAAATTTAACAGGAAGTGACCTTATAGCTCCGCCCAGGAAGCTTATCTTTCCCAAAACTCACCCAGACCTTTCCGATAACTCACCCCAGATTTTGGGGGCGTGACTTTGGGGGTGTGTCTTGTGTTTTTTGGGGGTGTGTCTTGTGTTTTTTGGGGGTGGGACTTGTGTTTTTTGGGGGTGGGACTTGTGTTTTTTGGGGGTGGGACTTGTGTTTTTTGTGGGTGGGACTTGTGTTTTTTGGGGGTGGGACTTGTTTTTTTTGTGGGTGGGACTTGTGTTTTTTTGGGGTGGGACTTGTGTTTTTTTGGGTTAGGTTATAGACCAAAATGCGAAGTTGTCACCCCCCAGTTTTGTCACCCCCCCCCCAATATCTCGAGTTCTATAGGTCCTATAGAGCTGAAACTCCGCCCATATACTAATTAGGGGGCGGGGAGTCGATTGCAAGTGGTTTGGGAGCTCTAGCGCCACCAGGGGCCGAGATATGGTATTGTCACCCCCTGTCACCCCCCTTATTATAGGTCCTATAGAGCTGAGGGTTAGGTTAGGGTTAGGGGTTAGGGTTAGGGTTAGGGTTAGGGTTAGGGTTAGGGTTAGGGTTAGAGTTAGGGTTAGGGTTAGGTTATAGGGATAAAAACGAAAAGTGCACCCCCCTGAAGTGCACCCCCTGAATTGGATTTCCCTATATCTCGAGTTCTAGGGTTAGGGTTAGGGTTAGGGTTAGGGTTAGGGTTAGGGTTAGGGTTAGGGTTAGGGTTAGGGTTAGGGTTAGGGTTAGGTTATAGGGATAAAAACGAAAAGTGCACCCCCCTGAAGTGCACCCCCTGAATTGGATTTCCCTATATCTCGAGTTCTATAGGTCCTAGAGAGCTGAAACTCCGCCCATATACTAATTGGGGGGCGGGGCGTCGATTGCACTTGGTTTGGGAGCTCTAGCGCCACCGGGCGCCGAGATATGGTAGTGCACCCCCCTGATTTTTGTACCTAGAGAGCTGAAACTCCGCCCATATACTAATTAGAGGGCGGGGAGTCGAATGCACTTGGTTTGGGAGCTCTAGCGCCACCGGGCGCCGAGATATGGTACTGCACCTAGTGTTTTTTTGTGGGTGGGATTTGTGTTTTTTTGGGCTGGGACTTGTGTTTTTTTTTTTTTTTTTTTTTGGGGGTGGGACTTGTGTTTTTTTTTTTTTTTGGGGTGGGATTTGTGTTTTTTTGGGGTGGGACTTGTGTTTTTTTTGGGTGGGACTTGTGTTTTTTTGGGGAGGGACTTGTGTTTTTTTTTTTTTTTTTTTTTTGGGGTGGGACTTGTGTTTTTTTGGGGTGGGACTTGTGTTTTTTTTGGGTGGGACTTGTGTTTTTTTGGGGAGGGACTTGTGTTTTTTTTTTTTTTTTTTTTTTGGGGGGTGGGACTTGTGTTTTTTGGGGGTGTGACGTGTTTTTGGGGGGGTGGGACTTGTGTTTTTTTGGAGGTGGGACTTGTGTTTTTTGGAGGTGGGACTTGTGTTTTTTGGTGGGAATTGTGTTTTTTTTGTGAACCTATAGCTCCGCCCAGGAAGTGGTCAGCGCCAAAAGCTAGGTATCATTCGAAAGGTCTTGGTGAGGCCTTTAAAATGACACCATACTTGTATCGTTCAGACCTTTGGGGGCGGAGCTATGGGACCAAATGCAATCATGTATCCAAAAATTATCTCGGTCTAGGAAAGTCGAAACGACTCGTGATTGGTGTCATTGGAAAGGTCTCGGCGAGTGCTTTCCAATGACACCTTGTTTGTGTCGCTGCGACCTTCCTAGGCCGAGATACATTTTTGATACATGAATATATTTTGTCCCATAGCTCCGCCCAGGAAGCAGTCAGCGACATGAACTAGGTATCATTCGAAAGGGCTTTCTCAGACCTTTCCAACGAGACTACTCTGATGTCTCTGTGATGTTGGAGTCATGAGATATTGGCACTCGAAATTTAACAGGAAGTGACCTTATAGCTCCGCCCAGGAAGCTTATCTTTCCCAAAACTCACCCAGACCTTTCCGATAACTCACCCCAGATTTTGGGGGCGTGACTTTGGGGGTGTGTCTTGTGTTTTTTGGGGGTGTGTCTTGTGTTTTTTGGGGGTGGGACTTGTGTTTTTTGGGGGTGGGACTTGTGTTTTTTGGGGGTGGGACTTGTGTTTTTTGTGGGTGGGACTTGTGTTTTTTGGGGGTGGGACTTGTTTTTTTTGTGGGTGGGACTTGTGTTTTTTTGGGGTGGGACTTGTGTTTTTTTGGGTTAGGTTATAGACCAAAATGCGAAGTTGTCACCCCCCAGTTTTGTCACCCCCCCCCCAATATCTCGAGTTCTATAGGTCCTATAGAGCTGAAACTCCGCCCATATACTAATTAGGGGGCGGGGAGTCGATTGCAAGTGGTTTGGGAGCTCTAGCGCCACCAGGGGCCGAGATATGGTATTGTCACCCCCTGTCACCCCCCTTATTATAGGTCCTATAGAGCTGAGGGTTAGGTTAGGGTTAGGGGTTAGGGTTAGGGTTAGGGTTAGGGTTAGGGTTAGGGTTAGGGTTAGAGTTAGGGTTAGGGTTAGGTTATAGGGATAAAAACGAAAAGTGCACCCCCCTGAAGTGCACCCCCTGAATTGGATTTCCCTATATCTCGAGTTCTATAGGTCCTAGAGAGCTGAAACTCCGCCCATATACTAATTGGGGGGCGGGGCGTCGATTGCACCTGGTTTGGGACCTCTAGCGCCACCAGGCGCCGAGATATGGAAGTGCACCCCCCTGATTTTTGTACCTAGAGAGCTGAAACTCCGCCCATATACTAATTAGAGGGCGGGGAGTCGAATGCACTTGGTTTGGGAGCTCTAGCGCCACCGGGCGCCGAGATATGGTACTGCACCTAGTGTTTTTTTGTGGGTGGGATTTGTGTTTTTTTGGGCTGGGACTTGTGTTTTTTTTTTTTTTTTTTTTTTGGGGGTGGGACTTGTGTTTTTTTTTTTTTTTGGGGTGGGATTTGTGTTTTTTTGGGGTGGGACTTGTGTTTTTTTTGGGTGGGACTTGTGTTTTTTTGGGGAGGGACTTGTGTTTTTTTTTTTTTTTTTTTTTGGGGTGGGACTTGTGTTTTTTTGGGGTGGGACTTGTGTTTTTTTTGGGTGGGACTTGTGTTTTTTTGGGGAGGGACTTGTGTTTTTTTTTTTTTTTTTTTTTTGGGGGGTGGGACTTGTGTTTTTTGGGGGTGTGACGTGTTTTTGGGGGGGTGGGACTTGTGTTTTTTTGGAGGTGGGACTTGTGTTTTTTGGAGGTGGGACTTGTGTTTTTTGGTGGGAATTGTGTTTTTTTTGTGAACCTATAGCTCCGCCCAGGAAGTGGTCAGCGCCAAAAGCTAGGTATCATTCGAAAGGTCTTGGTGAGGCCTTTAAAATGACACCATACTTGTATCGTTCAGACCTTTGGGGGTTAGGGTTAGGGTTAGGTTAGGGTTAGGGTTAGGGTTAGGGTTAGGGTTAGGGTTAGGGTTAGAGTTAGAGTTAGGGTTAGGGTTAGGGTTAGGGTTAGGGTTAGGGTTAGGTTATAGGGATAAAAACGAAAAGTGCACCCCCCTGAAGTGCACCCCCTGAATTGGATTTCCCTATATCTCGAGTTCTATAGGTCCTAGAGAGCTGAAACTCCGCCCATATACTAATTGGGGGGCGGGGCGTCGATTGCACTTGGTTTGGGAGCTCTAGCGCCACCGGGCGCCGAGATATGGTAGTGCACCCCCCTGATTTTTGTACCTAGAGAGCTGAAACTCCGCCCATATACTAATTAGAGGGCGGGGAGTCGAATGCACTTGGTTTGGGAGCTCTAGCGCCACCGGGCGCCGAGATATGGTACTGCACCTAGTGTTTTTTTGTGGGTGGGATTTGTGTTTTTTTGGGCTGGGACTTGTGTTTTTTTTTTTTTTTTTTTTTGGGGGTGGGACTTGTGTTTTTTTTTTTTTTTTGGGGTGGGATTTGTGTTTTTTTGGGGTGGGACTTGTGTTTTTTTTGGGTGGGACTTGTGTTTTTTTGGGGAGGGACTTGTGTTTTTTTTTTTTTTTTTTTTTGGGGTGGGACTTGTGTTTTTTTGGGGTGGGACTTGTGTTTTTTTTGGGTGGGACTTGTGTTTTTTTGGGGAGGGACTTGTGTTTTTTTTTTTTTTTTTTTTTTGGGGGGTGGGACTTGTGTTTTTTGGGGGTGTGACGTGTTTTTGGGGGGGTGGGACTTGTGTTTTTTTGGAGGTGGGACTTGTGTTTTTTGGAGGTGGGACTTGTGTTTTTTGGTGGGAATTGTGTTTTTTTTGTGAACCTATAGCTCCGCCCAGGAAGTGGTCAGCGCCAAAAGCTAGGTATCATTCGAAAGGTCTTGGTGAGGCCTTTAAAATGACACCATACTTGTATCGTTCAGACCTTTGGGGGCGGAGCTATGGGACCAAATGCAATCATGTATCCAAAAATTATCTCGGTCTAGGAAAGTCGAAACGACTCGTGATTGGTGTCATTGGAAAGGTCTCGGCGAGTGCTTTCCAATGACACCTTGTTTGTGTCGCTGCGACCTTCCTAGGCCGAGATACATTTTTGATACATGAATATATTTTGTCCCATAGCTCCGCCCAGGAAGCAGTCAGCGACATGAACTAGGTATCATTCGAAAGGGCTTTCTCAGACCTTTCCAACGAGACTACTCTGATGTCTCTGTGATGTTGGAGTCATGAGATATTGGCACTCGAAATTTAACAGGAAGTGACCTTATAGCTCCGCCCAGGAAGCTTATCTTTCCCAAAACTCACCCAGACCTTTCCGATAACTCACCCCAGATTTTGGGGGCGTGACTTTGGGGGTGTGTCTTGTGTTTTTTGGGGGTGTGTCTTGTGTTTTTTGGGGGTGGGACTTGTGTTTTTTGGGGGTGGGACTTGTGTTTTTTGGGGGTGGGACTTGTGTTTTTTGTGGGTGGGACTTGTGTTTTTTGGGGGTGGGACTTGTTTTTTTTGTGGGTGGGACTTGTGTTTTTTTGGGGTGGGACTTGTGTTTTTTTGGGTTAGGTTATAGACCAAAATGCGAAGTTGTCACCCCCCAGTTTTGTCACCCCCCCCCCAATATCTCGAGTTCTATAGGTCCTATAGAGCTGAAACTCCGCCCATATACTAATTAGGGGGCGGGGAGTCGATTGCAAGTGGTTTGGGAGCTCTAGCGCCACCAGGGGCCGAGATATGGTATTGTCACCCCCTGTCACCCCCCTTATTATAGGTCCTATAGAGCTGAGGGTTAGGTTAGGGTTAGGGGTTAGGGTTAGGGTTAGGGTTAGGGTTAGGGTTAGGGTTAGGGTTAGAGTTAGGGTTAGGGTTAGGTTATAGGGATAAAAACGAAAAGTGCACCCCCCTGAAGTGCACCCCCTGAATTGGATTTCCCTATATCTCGAGTTCTATAGGTCCTAGAGAGCTGAAACTCCGCCCATATACTAATTGGGGGGCGGGGCGTCGATTGCACCTGGTTTGGGACCTCTAGCGCCACCAGGCGCCGAGATATGGAAGTGCACCCCCCTGATTTTTGTACCTAGAGAGCTGAAACTCCGCCCATATACTAATTAGAGGGCGGGGAGTCGAATGCACTTGGTTTGGGAGCTCTAGCGCCACCGGGCGCCGAGATATGGTACTGCACCTAGTGTTTTTTTGTGGGTGGGATTTGTGTTTTTTTGGGCTGGGACTTGTGTTTTTTTTTTTTTTTTTTTTTGGGGGTGGGACTTGTGTTTTTTTTTTTTTTTGGGGTGGGATTTGTGTTTTTTTGGGGTGGGACTTGTGTTTTTTTTGGGTGGGACTTGTGTTTTTTTGGGGAGGGACTTGTGTTTTTTTTTTTTTTTTTTTTTGGGGTGGGACTTGTGTTTTTTTGGGGTGGGACTTGTGTTTTTTTTGGGTGGGACTTGTGTTTTTTTGGGGAGGGACTTGTGTTTTTTTTTTTTTTTTTTTTTTGGGGGGTGGGACTTGTGTTTTTTGGGGGTGTGACGTGTTTTTGGGGGGGTGGGACTTGTGTTTTTTTGGAGGTGGGACTTGTGTTTTTTGGAGGTGGGACTTGTGTTTTTTGGTGGGAATTGTGTTTTTTTTGTGAACCTATAGCTCCGCCCAGGAAGTGGTCAGCGCCAAAAGCTAGGTATCATTCGAAAGGTCTTGGTGAGGCCTTTAAAATGACACCATACTTGTATCGTTCAGACCTTTGGGGGCGGAGCTATGGGACCAAATGCAATCATGTATCCAAAAATTATCTCGGTCTAGGAAAGTCGAAACGACTCGTGATTGGTGTCATTGGAAAGGTCTCGGCGAGTGCTTTCCAATGACACCTTGTTTGTGTCGCTGCGACCTTCCTAGGCCGAGATACATTTTTGATACATGAATATATTTTGTCCCATAGCTCCGCCCAGGAAGCAGTCAGCGACATGAACTAGGTATCATTCGAAAGGGCTTTCTCAGACCTTTCCAACGAGACTACTCTGATGTCTCTGTGATGTTGGAGTCATGAGATATTGGCACTCGAAATTTAACAGGAAGTGACCTTATAGCTCCGCCCAGGAAGCTTATCTTTCCCAAAACTCACCCAGACCTTTCCGATAACTCACCCCAGATTTTGGGGGCGTGACTTTGGGGGTGTGTCTTGTGTTTTTTGGGGGTGTGTCTTGTGTTTTTTGGGGGTGGGACTTGTGTTTTTTGGGGGTGGGACTTGTGTTTTTTGGGGGTGGGACTTGTGTTTTTTGTGGGTGGGACTTGTGTTTTTTGGGGGTGGGACTTGTTTTTTTTGTGGGTGGGACTTGTGTTTTTTTGGGGTGGGACTTGTGTTTTTTTGGGTTAGGTTATAGACCAAAATGCGAAGTTGTCACCCCCCAGTTTTGTCACCCCCCCCCCAATATCTCGAGTTCTATAGGTCCTATAGAGCTGAAACTCCGCCCATATACTAATTAGGGGGCGGGGAGTCGATTGCAAGTGGTTTGGGAGCTCTAGCGCCACCAGGGGCCGAGATATGGTATTGTCACCCCCTGTCACCCCCCTTATTATAGGTCCTATAGAGCTGAGGGTTAGGTTAGGGTTAGGGGTTAGGGTTAGGGTTAGGGTTAGGGTTAGGGTTAGGGTTAGGGTTAGAGTTAGGGTTAGGGTTAGGTTATAGGGATAAAAACGAAAAGTGCACCCCCCTGAAGTGCACCCCCTGAATTGGATTTCCCTATATCTCGAGTTCTAGGGTTAGGGTTAGGGTTAGGGTTAGGGTTAGGGTTAGGTTATAGGGATAAAAACGAAAAGTGCACCCCCCTGAAGTGCACCCCCTGAATTGGATTTCCCTATATCTCGAGTTCTATAGGTCCTAGAGAGCTGAAACTCCGCCCATATACTAATTGGGGGGCGGGGCGTCGATTGCACCTGGTTTGGGACCTCTAGCGCCACCAGGCGCCGAGATATGGAAGTGCACCCCCCTGATTTTTGTACCTAGAGAGCTGAAACTCCGCCCATATACTAATTAGAGGGCGGGGAGTCGAATGCACTTGGTTTGGGAGCTCTAGCGCCACCGGGCGCCGAGATATGGTACTGCACCTAGTGTTTTTTTGTGGGTGGGATTTGTGTTTTTTTGGGCTGGGACTTGTGTTTTTTTTTTTTTTTTTTTTTGGGGGTGGGACTTGTGTTTTTTTTTTTTTTTGGGGTGGGATTTGTGTTTTTTTGGGGTGGGACTTGTGTTTTTTTTGGGTGGGACTTGTGTTTTTTTGGGGAGGGACTTGTGTTTTTTTTTTTTTTTTTTTTTGGGGTGGGACTTGTGTTTTTTTGGGGTGGGACTTGTGTTTTTTTTGGGTGGGACTTGTGTTTTTTTGGGGAGGGACTTGTGTTTTTTTTTTTTTTTTTTTTTTGGGGGGTGGGACTTGTGTTTTTTGGGGGTGTGACGTGTTTTTGGGGGGGTGGGACTTGTGTTTTTTTGGAGGTGGGACTTGTGTTTTTTGGAGGTGGGACTTGTGTTTTTTGGTGGGAATTGTGTTTTTTTTGTGAACCTATAGCTCCGCCCAGGAAGTGGTCAGCGCCAAAAGCTAGGTATCATTCGAAAGGTCTTGGTGAGGCCTTTAAAATGACACCATACTTGTATCGTTCAGACCTTTGGGGGCGGAGCTATGGGACCAAATGCAATCATGTATCCAAAAATTATCTCGGTCTAGGAAAGTCGAAACGACTCGTGATTGGTGTCATTGGAAAGGTCTCGGCGAGTGCTTTCCAATGACACCTTGTTTGTGTCGCTGCGACCTTCCTAGGCCGAGATACATTTTTGATACATGAATATATTTTGTCCCATAGCTCCGCCCAGGAAGCAGTCAGCGACATGAACTAGGTATCATTCGAAAGGGCTTTCTCAGACCTTTCCAACGAGACTACTCTGATGTCTCTGTGATGTTGGAGTCATGAGATATTGGCACTCGAAATTTAACAGGAAGTGACCTTATAGCTCCGCCCAGGAAGCTTATCTTTCCCAAAACTCACCCAGACCTTTCCGATAACTCACCCCAGATTTTGGGGGCGTGACTTTGGGGGTGTGTCTTGTGTTTTTTGGGGGTGTGTCTTGTGTTTTTTGGGGGTGGGACTTGTGTTTTTTGGGGGTGGGACTTGTGTTTTTTGGGGGTGGGACTTGTGTTTTTTGTGGGTGGGACTTGTGTTTTTTGGGGGTGGGACTTGTTTTTTTTGTGGGTGGGACTTGTGTTTTTTTGGGGTGGGACTTGTGTTTTTTTGGGTTAGGTTATAGACCAAAATGCGAAGTTGTCACCCCCCAGTTTTGTCACCCCCCCCCCAATATCTCGAGTTCTATAGGTCCTATAGAGCTGAAACTCCGCCCATATACTAATTAGGGGGCGGGGAGTCGATTGCAAGTGGTTTGGGAGCTCTAGCGCCACCGGGGGCCGAGATATGGTATTGTCACCCCCTGTCACCCCCCTTATTATAGGTCCTATAGAGCTGAGGGTTAGGTTAGGGTTAGGGGTTAGGGTTAGGGTTAGGGTTAGGGTTAGGGTTAGGGTTAGGGTTAGAGTTAGGGTTAGGGTTAGGTTATAGGGATAAAAACGAAAAGTGCACCCCCCTGAAGTGCACCCCCTGAATTGGATTTCCCTATATCTCGAGTTCTAGGGTTAGGTTAGGGTTAGGGTTAGGGTTAGGGTTAGGTTAGGGTTAGGGTTAGGGTTAGGGTTAGGGTTAGGGTTAGGGTTAGGGTTAGGGTTAGGGTTAGGGTTAGGGTTAGGGTTAGGTTAGGGTTAGGGTTAGGGTTAGGGTTAGGGTTAGGGTTAGGGTTAGGGTTAGGGTTAGGGTTAGGGTTAGGTTATAGGGATAAAAACGAAAAGTGCACCCCCCTGAAGTGCACCCCCTGAATTGGATTTCCCTATATCTCGAGTTCTATAGGTCCTAGAGAGCTGAAACTCCGCCCATATACTAATTGGGGGGCGGGGCGTCGATTGCACCTGGTTTGGGACCTCTAGCGCCACCAGGCGCCGAGATATGGAAGTGCACCCCCCTGATTTTTGTACCTAGAGAGCTGAAACTCCGCCCATATACTAATTAGAGGGCGGGGAGTCGAATGCACTTGGTTTGGGAGCTCTAGCGCCACCGGGCGCCGAGATATGGTACTGCACCTAGTGTTTTTTTGTGGGTGGGATTTGTGTTTTTTTGGGCTGGGACTTGTGTTTTTTTTTTTTTTTTTTTTTGGGGGTGGGACTTGTGTTTTTTTTTTTTTTTGGGGTGGGATTTGTGTTTTTTTGGGGTGGGACTTGTGTTTTTTTTGGGTGGGACTTGTGTTTTTTTGGGGAGGGACTTGTGTTTTTTTTTTTTTTTTTTTTTGGGGTGGGACTTGTGTTTTTTTGGGGTGGGACTTGTGTTTTTTTTGGGTGGGACTTGTGTTTTTTTGGGGAGGGACTTGTGTTTTTTTTTTTTTTTTTTTTTTGGGGGGTGGGACTTGTGTTTTTTGGGGGTGTGACGTGTTTTTGGGGGGGTGGGACTTGTGTTTTTTTGGAGGTGGGACTTGTGTTTTTTGGAGGTGGGACTTGTGTTTTTTGGTGGGAATTGTGTTTTTTTTGTGAACCTATAGCTCCGCCCAGGAAGTGGTCAGCGCCAAAAGCTAGGTATCATTCGAAAGGTCTTGGTGAGGCCTTTAAAATGACACCATACTTGTATCGTTCAGACCTTTGGGGGTTAGGGTTAGGGTTAGGTTAGGGTTAGGGTTAGGGTTAGGGTTAGGGTTAGGGTTAGGGTTAGAGTTAGAGTTAGGGTTAGGGTTAGGGTTAGGGTTAGGGTTAGGGTTAGGTTATAGGGATAAAAACGAAAAGTGCACCCCCCTGAAGTGCACCCCCTGAATTGGATTTCCCTATATCTCGAGTTCTATAGGTCCTAGAGAGCTGAAACTCCGCCCATATACTAATTGGGGGGCGGGGCGTCGATTGCACTTGGTTTGGGAGCTCTAGCGCCACCGGGCGCCGAGATATGGTAGTGCACCCCCCTGATTTTTGTACCTAGAGAGCTGAAACTCCGCCCATATACTAATTAGAGGGCGGGGAGTCGAATGCACTTGGTTTGGGAGCTCTAGCGCCACCGGGCGCCGAGATATGGTACTGCACCTAGTGTTTTTTTGTGGGTGGGATTTGTGTTTTTTTGGGCTGGGACTTGTGTTTTTTTTTTTTTTTTTTTTTGGGGGTGGGACTTGTGTTTTTTTTTTTTTTTGGGGTGGGATTTGTGTTTTTTTGGGGTGGGACTTGTGTTTTTTTTGGGTGGGACTTGTGTTTTTTTGGGGAGGGACTTGTGTTTTTTTTTTTTTTTTTTTTTGGGGTGGGACTTGTGTTTTTTTGGGGTGGGACTTGTGTTTTTTTTGGGTGGGACTTGTGTTTTTTTGGGGAGGGACTTGTGTTTTTTTTTTTTTTTTTTTTTTTGGGGGGTGGGACTTGTGTTTTTTGGGGGTGTGACGTGTTTTTGGGGGGGTGGGACTTGTGTTTTTTTGGAGGTGGGACTTGTGTTTTTTGGAGGTGGGACTTGTGTTTTTTGGTGGGAATTGTGTTTTTTTTGTGAACCTATAGCTCCGCCCAGGAAGTGGTCAGCGCCAAAAGCTAGGTATCATTCGAAAGGTCTTGGTGAGGCCTTTAAAATGACACCATACTTGTATCGTTCAGACCTTTGGGGGCGGAGCTATGGGACCAAATGCAATCATGTATCCAAAAATTATCTCGGTCTAGGAAAGTCGAAACGACTCGTGATTGGTGTCATTGGAAAGGTCTCGGCGAGTGCTTTCCAATGACACCTTGTTTGTGTCGCTGCGACCTTCCTAGGCCGAGATACATTTTTGATACATGAATATATTTTGTCCCATAGCTCCGCCCAGGAAGCAGTCAGCGACATGAACTAGGTATCATTCGAAAGGGCTTTCTCAGACCTTTCCAACGAGACTACTCTGATGTCTCTGTGATGTTGGAGTCATGAGATATTGGCACTCGAAATTTAACAGGAAGTGACCTTATAGCTCCGCCCAGGAAGCTTATCTTTCCCAAAACTCACCCAGACCTTTCCGATAACTCACCCCAGATTTTGGGGGCGTGACTTTGGGGGTGTGTCTTGTGTTTTTTGGGGGTGTGTCTTGTGTTTTTTGGGGGTGGGACTTGTGTTTTTTGGGGGTGGGACTTGTGTTTTTTGGGGGTGGGACTTGTGTTTTTTGTGGGTGGGACTTGTGTTTTTTGGGGGTGGGACTTGTTTTTTTTGTGGGTGGGACTTGTGTTTTTTTGGGGTGGGACTTGTGTTTTTTTGGGTTAGGTTATAGACCAAAATGCGAAGTTGTCACCCCCCAGTTTTGTCACCCCCCCCCCAATATCTCGAGTTCTATAGGTCCTATAGAGCTGAAACTCCGCCCATATACTAATTAGGGGGCGGGGAGTCGATTGCAAGTGGTTTGGGAGCTCTAGCGCCACCAGGGGCCGAGATATGGTATTGTCACCCCCTGTCACCCCCCTTATTATAGGTCCTATAGAGCTGAGGGTTAGGTTAGGGTTAGGGGTTAGGGTTAGGGTTAGGGTTAGGGTTAGGGTTAGGGTTAGGGTTAGAGTTAGGGTTAGGGTTAGGTTATAGGGATAAAAACGAAAAGTGCACCCCCCTGAAGTGCACCCCCTGAATTGGATTTCCCTATATCTCGAGTTCTATAGGTCCTAGAGAGCTGAAACTCCGCCCATATACTAATTGGGGGGCGGGGCGTCGATTGCACCTGGTTTGGGACCTCTAGCGCCACCAGGCGCCGAGATATGGAAGTGCACCCCCCTGATTTTTGTACCTAGAGAGCTGAAACTCCGCCCATATACTAATTAGAGGGCGGGGAGTCGAATGCACTTGGTTTGGGAGCTCTAGCGCCACCGGGCGCCGAGATATGGTACTGCACCTAGTGTTTTTTTGTGGGTGGGATTTGTGTTTTTTTGGGCTGGGACTTGTGTTTTTTTTTTTTTTTTTTTTTGGGGGTGGGACTTGTGTTTTTTTTTTTTTTTGGGGTGGGATTTGTGTTTTTTTGGGGTGGGACTTGTGTTTTTTTTGGGTGGGACTTGTGTTTTTTTGGGGAGGGACTTGTGTTTTTTTTTTTTTTTTTTTTTGGGGTGGGACTTGTGTTTTTTTGGGGTGGGACTTGTGTTTTTTTTGGGTGGGACTTGTGTTTTTTTGGGGAGGGACTTGTGTTTTTTTTTTTTTTTTTTTTTTGGGGGGTGGGACTTGTGTTTTTTGGGGGTGTGACGTGTTTTTGGGGGGGTGGGACTTGTGTTTTTTTGGAGGTGGGACTTGTGTTTTTTGGAGGTGGGACTTGTGTTTTTTGGTGGGAATTGTGTTTTTTTTGTGAACCTATAGCTCCGCCCAGGAAGTGGTCAGCGCCAAAAGCTAGGTATCATTCGAAAGGTCTTGGTGAGGCCTTTAAAATGACACCATACTTGTATCGTTCAGACCTTTGGGGGCGGAGCTATGGGACCAAATGCAATCATGTATCCAAAAATTATCTCGGTCTAGGAAAGTCGAAACGACTCGTGATTGGTGTCATTGGAAAGGTCTCGGCGAGTGCTTTCCAATGACACCTTGTTTGTGTCGCTGCGACCTTCCTAGGCCGAGATACATTTTTGATACATGAATATATTTTGTCCCATAGCTCCGCCCAGGAAGCAGTCAGCGACATGAACTAGGTATCATTCGAAAGGGCTTTCTCAGACCTTTCCAACGAGACTACTCTGATGTCTCTGTGATGTTGGAGTCATGAGATATTGGCACTCGAAATTTAACAGGAAGTGACCTTATAGCTCCGCCCAGGAAGCTTATCTTTCCCAAAACTCACCCAGACCTTTCCGATAACTCACCCCAGATTTTGGGGGCGTGACTTTGGGGGTGTGTCTTGTGTTTTTTGGGGGTGTGTCTTGTGTTTTTTGGGGGTGGGACTTGTGTTTTTTGGGGGTGGGACTTGTGTTTTTTGGGGGTGGGACTTGTGTTTTTTGTGGGTGGGACTTGTGTTTTTTGGGGGTGGGACTTGTTTTTTTTGTGGGTGGGACTTGTGTTTTTTTGGGGTGGGACTTGTGTTTTTTTGGGTTAGGTTATAGACCAAAATGCGAAGTTGTCACCCCCCAGTTTTGTCACCCCCCCCCCAATATCTCGAGTTCTATAGGTCCTATAGAGCTGAAACTCCGCCCATATACTAATTAGGGGGCGGGGAGTCGATTGCAAGTGGTTTGGGAGCTCTAGCGCCACCAGGGGCCGAGATATGGTATTGTCACCCCCTGTCACCCCCCTTATTATAGGTCCTATAGAGCTGAGGGTTAGGTTAGGGTTAGGGGTTAGGGTTAGGGTTAGGGTTAGGGTTAGGGTTAGGGTTAGGGTTAGAGTTAGGGTTAGGGTTAGGTTATAGGGATAAAAACGAAAAGTGCACCCCCCTGAAGTGCACCCCCTGAATTGGATTTCCCTATATCTCGAGTTCTAGGGTTAGGGTTAGGGTTAGGGTTAGGGTTAGGGTTAGGTTATAGGGATAAAAACGAAAAGTGCACCCCCCTGAAGTGCACCCCCTGAATTGGATTTCCCTATATCTCGAGTTCTATAGGTCCTAGAGAGCTGAAACTCCGCCCATATACTAATTGGGGGGCGGGGCGTCGATTGCACCTGGTTTGGGACCTCTAGCGCCACCAGGCGCCGAGATATGGAAGTGCACCCCCCTGATTTTTGTACCTAGAGAGCTGAAACTCCGCCCATATACTAATTAGAGGGCGGGGAGTCGAATGCACTTGGTTTGGGAGCTCTAGCGCCACCGGGCGCCGAGATATGGTACTGCACCTAGTGTTTTTTTGTGGGTGGGATTTGTGTTTTTTTGGGCTGGGACTTGTGTTTTTTTTTTTTTTTTTTTTTGGGGGTGGGACTTGTGTTTTTTTTTTTTTTTGGGGTGGGATTTGTGTTTTTTTGGGGTGGGACTTGTGTTTTTTTTGGGTGGGACTTGTGTTTTTTTGGGGAGGGACTTGTGTTTTTTTTTTTTTTTTTTTTTGGGGTGGGACTTGTGTTTTTTTGGGGTGGGACTTGTGTTTTTTTTGGGTGGGACTTGTGTTTTTTTGGGGAGGGACTTGTGTTTTTTTTTTTTTTTTTTTTTTGGGGGGTGGGACTTGTGTTTTTTGGGGGTGTGACGTGTTTTTGGGGGGGTGGGACTTGTGTTTTTTTGGAGGTGGGACTTGTGTTTTTTGGAGGTGGGACTTGTGTTTTTTGGTGGGAATTGTGTTTTTTTTGTGAACCTATAGCTCCGCCCAGGAAGTGGTCAGCGCCAAAAGCTAGGTATCATTCGAAAGGTCTTGGTGAGGCCTTTAAAATGACACCATACTTGTATCGTTCAGACCTTTGGGGGCGGAGCTATGGGACCAAATGCAATCATGTATCCAAAAATTATCTCGGTCTAGGAAAGTCGAAACGACTCGTGATTGGTGTCATTGGAAAGGTCTCGGCGAGTGCTTTCCAATGACACCTTGTTTGTGTCGCTGCGACCTTCCTAGGCCGAGATACATTTTTGATACATGAATATATTTTGTCCCATAGCTCCGCCCAGGAAGCAGTCAGCGACATGAACTAGGTATCATTCGAAAGGGCTTTCTCAGACCTTTCCAACGAGACTACTCTGATGTCTCTGTGATGTTGGAGTCATGAGATATTGGCACTCGAAATTTAACAGGAAGTGACCTTATAGCTCCGCCCAGGAAGCTTATCTTTCCCAAAACTCACCCAGACCTTTCCGATAACTCACCCCAGATTTTGGGGGCGTGACTTTGGGGGTGTGTCTTGTGTTTTTTGGGGGTGTGTCTTGTGTTTTTTGGGGGTGGGACTTGTGTTTTTTGGGGGTGGGACTTGTGTTTTTTGGGGGTGGGACTTGTGTTTTTTGTGGGTGGGACTTGTGTTTTTTGGGGGTGGGACTTGTTTTTTTTGTGGGTGGGACTTGTGTTTTTTTGGGGTGGGACTTGTGTTTTTTTGGGTTAGGTTATAGACCAAAATGCGAAGTTGTCACCCCCCAGTTTTGTCACCCCCCCCCCAATATCTCGAGTTCTATAGGTCCTATAGAGCTGAAACTCCGCCCATATACTAATTAGGGGGCGGGGAGTCGATTGCAAGTGGTTTGGGAGCTCTAGCGCCACCGGGGGCCGAGATATGGTATTGTCACCCCCTGTCACCCCCCTTATTATAGGTCCTATAGAGCTGAGGGTTAGGTTAGGGTTAGGGGTTAGGGTTAGGGTTAGGGTTAGGGTTAGGGTTAGGGTTAGGGTTAGAGTTAGGGTTAGGGTTAGGTTATAGGGATAAAAACGAAAAGTGCACCCCCCTGAAGTGCACCCCCTGAATTGGATTTCCCTATATCTCGAGTTCTAGGGTTAGGTTAGGGTTAGGGTTAGGGTTAGGGTTAGGTTAGGGTTAGGGTTAGGGTTAGGGTTAGGGTTAGGGTTAGGGTTAGGGTTAGGGTTAGGGTTAGGGTTAGGGTTAGGGTTAGGGTTAGGGTTAGAGTTAGGGTTAGGGTTAGGGTTAGGGTTAGGGTTAGGGTTAGGGTTAGGTTAGGTTAGGGTTAGGATAGGGTTAGGGTTAGGGTGGGTTAGGGTGAGAGGTAGGGTTAGGGTTAGGTTAGGGTTAGGGTTAGGGTTAGGTTAGGGTTAGGGTTAGGGTTAGGGTTAGGGTTAGGTTAGGTTAGGGTTAGAGGGTTAGGGTTAGGGTTAGAGTTAGGGTTAGGGTTAGGTTATAGGGATAAAAACGAAAAGTGCACCCCCCTGAAGTGCACCCCCTGAATTGGATTTCCCTATATCTCGAGTTCTATAGGTCCTAGAGAGCTGAAACTCCGCCCATATACTAATTGGGGGGCGGGGCGTCGATTGCACTTGGTTTGGGAGCTCTAGCGCCACCGGGCGCCGAGATATGGTAGTGCACCCCCCTGATTTTTGTACCTAGAGAGCTGAAACTCCGCCCATATACTAATTAGAGGGCGGGGAGTCGAATGCACTTGGTTTGGGAGCTCTAGCGCCACCGGGCGCCGAGATATGGTACTGCACCTAGTGTTTTTTTGTGGGTGGGATTTGTGTTTTTTTGGGCTGGGACTTGTGTTTTTTTTTTTTTTTTTTTTTGGGGGTGGGACTTGTGTTTTTTTTTTTTTTTGGGGTGGGATTTGTGTTTTTTTGGGGTGGGACTTGTGTTTTTTTTGGGTGGGACTTGTGTTTTTTTGGGGAGGGACTTGTGTTTTTTTTTTTTTTTTTTTTTGGGGTGGGACTTGTGTTTTTTTGGGGTGGGACTTGTGTTTTTTTTGGGTGGGACTTGTGTTTTTTTGGGGAGGGACTTGTGTTTTTTTTTTTTTTTTTTTTTTGGGGGGTGGGACTTGTGTTTTTTGGGGGTGTGACGTGTTTTTGGGGGGGTGGGACTTGTGTTTTTTTGGAGGTGGGACTTGTGTTTTTTGGAGGTGGGACTTGTGTTTTTTGGTGGGAATTGTGTTTTTTTTGTGAACCTATAGCTCCGCCCAGGAAGTGGTCAGCGCCAAAAGCTAGGTATCATTCGAAAGGTCTTGGTGAGGCCTTTAAAATGACACCATACTTGTATCGTTCAGACCTTTGGGGGCGGAGCTATGGGACCAAATGCAATCATGTATCCAAAAATTATCTCGGTCTAGGAAAGTCGAAACGACTCGTGATTGGTGTCATTGGAAAGGTCTCGGCGAGTGCTTTCCAATGACACCTTGTTTGTGTCGCTGCGACCTTCCTAGGCCGAGATACATTTTTGATACATGAATATATTTTGTCCCATAGCTCCGCCCAGGAAGCAGTCAGCGACATGAACTAGGTATCATTCGAAAGGGCTTTCTCAGACCTTTCCAACGAGACTACTCTGATGTCTCTGTGATGTTGGAGTCATGAGATATTGGCACTCGAAATTTAACAGGAAGTGACCTTATAGCTCCGCCCAGGAAGCTTATCTTTCCCAAAACTCACCCAGACCTTTCCGATAACTCACCCCAGATTTTGGGGGCGTGACTTTGGGGGTGTGTCTTGTGTTTTTTGGGGGTGTGTCTTGTGTTTTTTGGGGGTGGGACTTGTGTTTTTTGGGGGTGGGACTTGTGTTTTTTGGGGGTGGGACTTGTGTTTTTTGTGGGTGGGACTTGTGTTTTTTGGGGGTGGGACTTGTTTTTTTTGTGGGTGGGACTTGTGTTTTTTTGGGGTGGGACTTGTGTTTTTTTGGGTTAGGTTATAGACCAAAATGCGAAGTTGTCACCCCCCAGTTTTGTCACCCCCCCCCCAATATCTCGAGTTCTATAGGTCCTATAGAGCTGAAACTCCGCCCATATACTAATTAGGGGGCGGGGAGTCGATTGCAAGTGGTTTGGGAGCTCTAGCGCCACCAGGGGCCGAGATATGGTATTGTCACCCCCTGTCACCCCCCTTATTATAGGTCCTATAGAGCTGAGGGTTAGGTTAGGGTTAGGGGTTAGGGTTAGGGTTAGGGTTAGGGTTAGGGTTAGGGTTAGGGTTAGAGTTAGGGTTAGGGTTAGGTTATAGGGATAAAAACGAAAAGTGCACCCCCCTGAAGTGCACCCCCTGAATTGGATTTCCCTATATCTCGAGTTCTATAGGTCCTAGAGAGCTGAAACTCCGCCCATATACTAATTGGGGGGCGGGGCGTCGATTGCACCTGGTTTGGGACCTCTAGCGCCACCAGGCGCCGAGATATGGAAGTGCACCCCCCTGATTTTTGTACCTAGAGAGCTGAAACTCCGCCCATATACTAATTAGAGGGCGGGGAGTCGAATGCACTTGGTTTGGGAGCTCTAGCGCCACCGGGCGCCGAGATATGGTACTGCACCTAGTGTTTTTTTGTGGGTGGGATTTGTGTTTTTTTGGGCTGGGACTTGTGTTTTTTTTTTTTTTTTTTTTTGGGGGTGGGACTTGTGTTTTTTTTTTTTTTTGGGGTGGGATTTGTGTTTTTTTGGGGTGGGACTTGTGTTTTTTTTGGGTGGGACTTGTGTTTTTTTGGGGAGGGACTTGTGTTTTTTTTTTTTTTTTTTTTTGGGGTGGGACTTGTGTTTTTTTGGGGTGGGACTTGTGTTTTTTTTGGGTGGGACTTGTGTTTTTTTGGGGAGGGACTTGTGTTTTTTTTTTTTTTTTTTTTTTGGGGGGTGGGACTTGTGTTTTTTGGGGGTGTGACGTGTTTTTGGGGGGGTGGGACTTGTGTTTTTTTGGAGGTGGGACTTGTGTTTTTTGGAGGTGGGACTTGTGTTTTTTGGTGGGAATTGTGTTTTTTTTGTGAACCTATAGCTCCGCCCAGGAAGTGGTCAGCGCCAAAAGCTAGGTATCATTCGAAAGGTCTTGGTGAGGCCTTTAAAATGACACCATACTTGTATCGTTCAGACCTTTGGGGGCGGAGCTATGGGACCAAATGCAATCATGTATCCAAAAATTATCTCGGTCTAGGAAAGTCGAAACGACTCGTGATTGGTGTCATTGGAAAGGTCTCGGCGAGTGCTTTCCAATGACACCTTGTTTGTGTCGCTGCGACCTTCCTAGGCCGAGATACATTTTTGATACATGAATATATTTTGTCCCATAGCTCCGCCCAGGAAGCAGTCAGCGACATGAACTAGGTATCATTCGAAAGGGCTTTCTCAGACCTTTCCAACGAGACTACTCTGATGTCTCTGTGATGTTGGAGTCATGAGATATTGGCACTCGAAATTTAACAGGAAGTGACCTTATAGCTCCGCCCAGGAAGCTTATCTTTCCCAAAACTCACCCAGACCTTTCCGATAACTCACCCCAGATTTTGGGGGCGTGACTTTGGGGGTGTGTCTTGTGTTTTTTGGGGGTGTGTCTTGTGTTTTTTGGGGGTGGGACTTGTGTTTTTTGGGGGTGGGACTTGTGTTTTTTGGGGGTGGGACTTGTGTTTTTTGTGGGTGGGACTTGTGTTTTTTGGGGGTGGGACTTGTTTTTTTTGTGGGTGGGACTTGTGTTTTTTTGGGGTGGGACTTGTGTTTTTTTGGGTTAGGTTATAGACCAAAATGCGAAGTTGTCACCCCCCAGTTTTGTCACCCCCCCCCCAATATCTCGAGTTCTATAGGTCCTATAGAGCTGAAACTCCGCCCATATACTAATTAGGGGGCGGGGAGTCGATTGCAAGTGGTTTGGGAGCTCTAGCGCCACCAGGGGCCGAGATATGGTATTGTCACCCCCTGTCACCCCCCTTATTATAGGTCCTATAGAGCTGAGGGTTAGGTTAGGGTTAGGGGTTAGGGTTAGGGTTAGGGTTAGGGTTAGGGTTAGGGTTAGGGTTAGAGTTAGGGTTAGGGTTAGGTTATAGGGATAAAAACGAAAAGTGCACCCCCCTGAAGTGCACCCCCTGAATTGGATTTCCCTATATCTCGAGTTCTAGGGTTAGGGTTAGGGTTAGGGTTAGGGTTAGGGTTAGGTTATAGGGATAAAAACGAAAAGTGCACCCCCCTGAAGTGCACCCCCTGAATTGGATTTCCCTATATCTCGAGTTCTATAGGTCCTAGAGAGCTGAAACTCCGCCCATATACTAATTGGGGGGCGGGGCGTCGATTGCACCTGGTTTGGGACCTCTAGCGCCACCAGGCGCCGAGATATGGAAGTGCACCCCCCTGATTTTTGTACCTAGAGAGCTGAAACTCCGCCCATATACTAATTAGAGGGCGGGGAGTCGAATGCACTTGGTTTGGGAGCTCTAGCGCCACCGGGCGCCGAGATATGGTACTGCACCTAGTGTTTTTTTGTGGGTGGGATTTGTGTTTTTTTGGGCTGGGACTTGTGTTTTTTTTTTTTTTTTTTTTTGGGGGTGGGACTTGTGTTTTTTTTTTTTTTTGGGGTGGGATTTGTGTTTTTTTGGGGTGGGACTTGTGTTTTTTTTGGGTGGGACTTGTGTTTTTTTTGGGGAGGGACTTGTGTTTTTTTTTTTTTTTTTTTTTTGGGTGGGACTTGTGTTTTTTTGGGGTGGGACTTGTGTTTTTTTTGGGTGGGACTTGTGTTTTTTTGGGGAGGGACTTGTGTTTTTTTTTTTTTTTTTTTTTTGGGGGGTG